>NC_045558.1:53429686-53624686 GCF_009769535.1 Thamnophis elegans | reverse complement strand
TAATGCTACGCTTTGGAAACGCGGATCTCCAACGCCAGGTCCACGCCAGGAGGTTCAGGGCTTCCCTCCAGGCCACCTGCATAGCCAGCAGCTGTGTCCACAGGCTCCGTGAGGAAAGGCGGGCCATGGGAAAGGGGAGCAAGTGTGCTCCCCGCCTGCCCGCTGCAATCTCGCCCGCTCAGTTCCCAAACTCTCTTCGGAAAGAGTTCTTCAGCAGCCTCTGGCAAGGTCTTTCCCTCCGCCCTGCTCAGGCCGAAAGCAAATAAAGCAAATAAAATATAAAATGCTGGTTTACCTTTCTCTGCTGCTTCTCTCCCAGGCTGGAGCCGAGAAGAGATCCTTGTCCTAGTCTTCCTGCTGCCCTCATGGCACAGGGAAAACGGATGATACTTTGTCCCTTCTGTCTCCCTGTTGCTCAGAAGAACAACTCCAGGAAGGTCCTTTGGTGGCGGCAGGCGTCCTAAAACCTGCCTGCTAGCAAAGGACTTTCCCGAAGTTGCTTTTCTGAGCACGGGGAGACCGAAGGGACAAAATACCAGCCGGGACAGGTATACAGGGCTGGGGGCGGGGCAGGCTTACTTCCGGGTCCGGTCACAAAAATTGGGACTTTTTAACAAGCTGTGGGACGCGGGACAAATTGTGCGAAATCGTGACTATCCCGCCACAATCGGGATGTCTGATCACCTTAGCTTAGTATCATCTGCAAACTTGGTAAATTCCCCTTCTATTCCCTCATCTATTCATTTATAAAGATATTGAAGAATACTGGGCCTAGGACAGTACCTTGTGGTACCCCACTGCTTACTTCCCTCCATGTAGACATAGACCCAGTAAGGACTACTCATTGAGTACAGTTTGCCAGTCAGTTACAAATCCATCTGGTGGTGATGCTATCTACCCCACTTTTTTCTAACTTACCAAGAAGTACTGTATTTTTTGGACACACCTTTTTCCCTCAAAAAAGATGCTGAAAACCTGGGTGTCTTATACATTGAATACAGCATTTTTTGCCTCCTGAAACCCCGCCCTTTCACCAAAATGGCTGTGCAGAGCCTTTAGGAGCCTTGCAGAGTGCTCCTGCGGGCTGGAAAGGGCAGAAATGAACGAAAAATGGGCCATTTTTTGCTCAATTCTGCTCCGTAGCCCCAGGAGCACTCTATAAGTCCCCTAAAGGCTATTCATGCCCTTTTTTGACAGAAAACGGGCCTGTTTTCAAGAAGAATGGGCCATTTCTTGCTCATCTTGGTGGGGGCACTCCCCAGGAGCACTCTACAAGCCTCCTAAAGGATATTCATGCCCTTTTTTTCATATGCCTTAAACAACATATGCATATTCAGTTCATATATTTTAGAAAAAAATTGTTTCATTGTGATGTTAGCTTAATAAAGATAGCCACAATAGGGACAAAGAGCTAAGGTCTTATTGGGATTTTTTAGCCTCTTAATTCTTCTCAAATAAAGCTCATAGGATGAAAGGCAAACAATGGATAGGGGATAGTTTATTACAGACATAAGGAAATATTTGCAAGAAAGCTATATATCTTTTAAGACCTGGAAACCCAATTGGAAGCCCCTATCAAGTATCATGAGAACAGTGCAGCTGTTACTTTTTTCATTTTAGCATATTTTTTTTAGACAAGATAGTTGAGGGGGAATCTCCTTCTGATAGACAAAGGTTTATAATGGTTTAATAATCATCATTAGATTTCATGTATTGTGATGCCCACACAATTTGTTTGGAAAATCAGAATGAACAAAAAGCAGTCTAGTTTCCATCAGTGCTGATGTTTCCATTTTAGAATTTATCACTTGGATTTTGCAGTGTAGCTAGGTAATAAGGAAGTGTGGCTTTTAATTTGTAATTAGCGTATGAAATAACTTTTACAATGATTCAAGACATATTCATAAGTGGTAAAACTAAAAAACCATACCCGCATTAGGATAATTTTACAGAAGCTTTATTTGTTATGCTTTTGAGAAATCCAAAGATCAATTTATTTGCTGTAAATTTATAAAAACTGTACCTACTAAAAGTTTAAAGGAACTTAACACTAAAATTATGTATTACTAAAAAGGACACACCGTAGGTTAATTATAAATTGCCTAAATAACAGCTATAATCTCACAGTCTCTTCAATCCTCAGTGTCAGTATACAGAATCACATTAATTTCCTGCAGAGGTAGGTGCAGTACATTTGTTTTTATCAGTACGCATTCACTGGAAAATATAACAGTTGTTTACTTGGTATTCCAGACATTGCAAATTCTGAATTTCACTTACTTTCTCTCTGATGCTATACAATTAAGACCTTTAGGTTTGGTTTGGTTGGTTTGGTTTATTGGATTTATATGCTGCCCTTCTCCCAAGGACTCAGGGTGGCGTACAACATTAAAAAAACACATATTACAAAAGTGTAAAAAAAAATTAAATAGAATATCCCAAACAAACCCAATTAGGATTAACAATAACATTTTTTTAAAAAATTCAATTAAAATTAACAATGATCAATAATTTATTTTGTCTTGTTCAGGCCAGGCTGGCTTGCTGGAACAGCCCACTTTTTAGGGCGCATAGGAAAGACCAGAGGTCGGGGATTATACAAAGCTCCGGGGGCAGCTCATTCCAGAGGGAAGATGCTCCCACAGAGAAGGCTTTCTACCCTTGGGGGTCGCTAGCCGACACTGTCTGGCCAATGGCACCCTGAGGAGGCCAACTCTGTGGGATCGCACTGGATGGTGGGCGGCTACCGGTGGCAGTAGGTGGTCTCGCAGGTATCCTGGACCTAAGCCATGGAGCGCTTTAAAGGTCATAATTAGTACCTTGAATCACACCTGGAAGACAACCGGCAACCAGTGCAGGCCACTTAAAAGGGGTGCAACATGGGAGCACCTAGGTGCCCCCATGATAACCCGCACAGCCATATTCTGGACCAGTTGAAGCCTCCGGGTGCTCTTCAAGGGTAGCCCCATGTAGAGAACGTTACAGTATTCCAGGCAAGAAAGGAAGAGGGCATGAGTGACTGTGCACAGAGCATCCCCATCCAGGAAGGGGCGCAACTGACGTACCAGGCGAACCTGGTAAAAGGTCCCCCTGGTCACGGCCGCCAGGTGTTCTTCTAAACTAAGCCGCGTATCCAGGAGGACTCCCAGATTACGGGCCCTCTCTGAGGGGGCTAAAATTTCTCCCCCTATCATCAAAGATGAAACAAGATGCACAAATCAGGATGACGGAAACTACAGCCACTCAGTCTTGGAGGGATTGAGCTTGAGTCTGTTCCTCTCCTCCAGATCTGCACAGCCTCCAGGCATCGGGACATCACATCGAGGGCATCGTTTGAGTGGTTTGGGGTAGAGATGAAAAGTTGGGTATCATCAGTATATTGATGATACTGTACCCCAAAACCACAGATGATCTCACCCAGTGGTTTCATATATATGTTGAACAGGAGGGGTGAGAGAACCGACCCCTGGGGCACCCCACAAGTGACGCGCCTCGGGGTCAATCTCTGCCCTCCAATCAACACAAACTGCGACCGATCTGACAGGTAGGAGGAGAACCACCGTAAAATGGTGCTCCCCACTCCCAACCCCGAGTCGTCGCAGTAGGATACCATGGTCGATGATATCGAAAACTGCTGAGTGGTCTAATAGGACCAGGACAGAAGAGCAGCCCCTACCCCAAGCCCACCAGAGATCATCGACCAATGCAATCAATGCCGTCTCCGTGCTATATCTGGGCCTGAAACCCGACTGAAATGGATCCAGGTAGACAGCTTCATCCAGGTATTGGGGAAGCTGACGTGCTACCGTACTCTCGACAATCTTCGCTACAAAGTGAAGGTTGGAGACCGGACGATAGTTGGCTAAAGAAGCTGGGTCCAGGGAAGGCTTCTTAAGGAGGGGCCTCACCACCACCTCCTTCAAGGTGGTGGGAAAGAACCCCTCTCTCAACGAAGCGTTGGTAATCGCTGGAGCCAGCTTCGTGTCACCTCCCAGGAAGCCAAGACTAACCAAGAGGGACACAGGTCCAGCACACAAGTGGCAGCACTGAGTCTCCCCATAATCCTGTCGGTGCCCTTGGGGGTCACAGGGTCAAACTCATCCCAGATGGTCTCCACAAGATTCATCCCTGTTGACTCGCACGAATCTACCCAGTCAGAGTCCAAGCCTGTCAGGATATGAGTGATTTTATCCTGCAGATACTGAACAAATTCTTCAGCCCTACCCTGCAAGGAGTCTTTCCCAGTTCCTTCGTTAAGTAAGGAGTGGGTCACCCTAAACAGGGTGTTATCTGCGGACACGTTAAGAGAGGAAAAATGATGCCATTTTGCCGCTTTTATCGCCACTAAGTAGGATTTAATATAAATTCTTACTAGTGTTCGATCAGATTCGGACCAGCTGGCCCTCCAACCACTCTCCAGGTGTCTTTTCCAGCGTTTCATCTCCCGGAGCTCCTCAGTAAACCAGGGAGCTACCCAAGATCGATACCGGGTCAGAGGCCGCAAAGGCGCAACACAATCCAAAGCCCCAGTGGCTGCCCTATCCCAGGCTTCCACTGGGGCTTCAGTCGAGTTGTGAGCAAGAGATTCAGGAAAAATGCCAAGCTCCATCAGGAACCTTTCAGGGTCCATCAGGCACCTGGGGCGGAACCATCTAGTCAGTTCCACCTCCCTGCAGTGAGGGGTAGCAGTATGGAAGTCAAGCCTGATGAGGAAATGATCCGACCATGACAAGGGTTGGATAGAAATATCCCCTAAATCTAGACCATTCATCCACTGCCCAGAGACAAGAATCAGGTTGAGCGTGTGTCCCCCATTATGGGTGGGGGTCTTGAATTAACTGAGTTAGGTCCATAGACGTCATGGAAGCCATGAACACCTCCCTCATGGCCCAACCAAGTCTCCGTAATGCACGCCAGGTCCGCTCTACCCTCTTGTATGAGGTCATAAATGAGGGGAGCCTTATGTACCACGCACCTGGCGTTAAGCGACACCAGCCGGAGACCAGGGTCCTGTAATCCTGAGCACCCAGGGGTATGAGAAAGGTGATGAACGCACGATCGCTCTTAAACAGTGAACCCGTGTCCCCCGAACATAATTTGGCCCTTGGCCCCCACCATATCTGCCTCTCCCACAAACAGTAGAGATGGTGAACTCCCCAATGGAATGGCTTAATGTCTCCCCCGGAATCCCAACCCTTCCCAGCACTCCCGACCCGTGCCCATTAGTTAGATCTGGCCTGTGCCCTGGCAGACTTCCCCCCCCCCAAACCTGTCTGAGCCATCTGTATCAACAACCCCCCCCTTAAAATTTGATTTAAAAACCCCTGTAAAAAACTCCTAAGAAGTCTCTTCTTTGCATGCCACCTCTCGGGATCCCAAGATCCGTCATTAAGGAAGCGTCTTGACAGACAAGAAGGCCATCCATCTAGATATCATATAGCCAAGTTTCAATACAAAACTAAAATCAGGGCTGTAAAATTCCCTTGCCCTGCACCAAGGGAAATTAGTGAGAGTGACATCATTATCCCACACATTCTTGCTTTCACTGCTTCCAATATATATATATCAGCACAAATATAACATATATATATAAAATGAGAAGAAGTTTCCAATTGGTAGAATACAGTACTTCTCAACAGCTTTTTTCCCTCTGGGATCCTTCAGAAATATTCTAATCCTAACTTCCCAGGCGCATGCTAATATGCTTTGGAATTGTGGGAATTGTAGTCCGATCATTTTAGAAAATCACCAGTCCAGGTAGAGCACCGTATAAAGTAAACCTGAATGCCCTCTAAATTTTCCAATTTAAAACCATGGATATGTTTTTCGAGACAGAAGTTACGTGCTGTATCCTTTCCCCTCCCACTCAGGTACTCAAAACTAATCAGTTTGAAGGAGTCTTGACACCTCAAGACTCGCGGGTGAACAGGAGATTGATTGATAGGTTCTTTCCGCTCTCTAACATGCTTTCAGTAGAACACAGTACATATTTGGGTTTCCCTCCGCCCCTCCCCCCCGCCTGTAACGACTAGGCAGAAGCTGAATTAGCCCCGTTCTGCACCGAGAAAAGCTTAGCTTGTTGATCGGCCGGCAGCGACTTAAAAGCATAAGGCCGGGGAGGGGGGGGCACTCGCCTCATCCCACGGGCCGAAGCGCGTGCGAACCTGCCTTCTTACTCCACCCTTCGGAAAGGGTCGGGTGCGTTACCTCCGGGACTGGCAGAGGGCGGAACAGAAGGGGGGCAGAGCTTCCCCGCCTTCCTCCCTCCCGCCATTACAGCGACAAGGGAGTACAAAAAGAGCGAGCGAGCGCCTGCGCAGCGGTGCCGCCCCCTTGCCTCGCACTTGAGTGAGCGCGGGGGAATCGGGCCGAGGCGGGGAAGCGGCCTCACGGGCGAGTGGTCGGCTGCGGCCGCTTTCCTCGTTCTCCTGTTTGCGGAAAGGGAGAAGGCGGAAGGATGGCGGAAACTGTGGGGTTGAGTTCTAAAGCCGCAGCTTCAGCGGCGCCGTCATTCCGCGCCACGGTTATAGCTGCTGGAGCCTTTCCCCCCACTGCTTCTAAGATCCCGCAGAGGTGGAAGCACCTTCGCAGCCTCGGGGCCGCTAGCTGAACTACCGCTTCCTGGTGCTTCTTTGCCGTGGACATTTCGTTCTCTACTCCGTCTCGCCGGCGGATCCCACTGAAAGGAGCCGCGGTAGAAGAAGGAAGAAAGAGAAGGTGGTAGCGGAGGAAAAACCATGGGCGCTAAGCAGAGCGGCCCGGCGGCCACCAATGGCCGAACCCGGGCTTATTCCGGGGGAGACTTGCCATCGGGCAGCGGCGGCGTTAACGGGACGGGCGGGCGGCCGGTAGGCGGAGCGATGAGATACACACACCTGGTGCCTGGCGCGCACCACGCGGCCTCCGGCTCCTCTATGAATAGTGGGGCAGCGACGGCGGCGGCTCCCCCTTTGGTAGCCTCCAGGAGTAGGTCTCTGGGCGGGCCAACCGCCTCCGGGACTCGAACGGCTCACACTGCCTTCAACATCCCCAATAGCAGCGGCCTCTATGGCTCTCAAGACTCGGTCAGCAGCACTCCCGAGGAAGGGGGACGGGCACGAGCCACGGCTAGTGGAGGGGCAGAAGGACCCGGCGAGAGAAGCGGCGGACCACGGCTAGTTATCGGCTCGCTGCCCGCGCACCTTTCGCCTCATCTTTTTGGAGGTAAGGATTCCTGCCCGTGAACAGGAGCTGTGGAAGTGGAGGATTATAGTGGTTGGGGGTCATTAGAAAAATGTAGGAAGAAGGAAAGGGGAAATTTTTCATCGTTAATTCTCCAAATGTTGGGCGGGTAAAATCTTTATAGCGGATTAATAGATTTAGGATGGGACCAGACTCTTGAAAAGTTTGACCTTTAGGACTCCCAATCTAGTGGAAGAGCGATATTCCACGTGAGAGATAACAGCCAAGTTTTCCTTGTGGACAGTAGAACTCTAATACTATTGATTAAGCCACGCGGTTTAACAAAGCTAAACTGCACTGTGTTCAGAAGATTAAGTATCTGTTTAAGTACTGAATAGCTACATGGTTTATACTGTATGCAAATCTGTTCAAAGTAAGAGTGTACTCAAACGGGAGTTACTCCCAAATAGGTTCACCTGAACACACGCAGACTTGTAGTTACATTATTAAAGCTAGTAGCCTTTATATATGCAATTTAGAGTTGGCTGGATTACCATTGCATATGCTACAATGGACCATTTCCTAAGTGGTTCATTATAATACCTGATAGAAACTAATTACACTATTGGGATGTAAATGTTCAACAAGTGCTAAGGAGTCCTATTTATTTGTAAACTTTTTTTTCTTAAGATGGCAAAGACCGGATTTTAATTGCTAATATATTAGGAATATTGAAACATTGGTGTGTGTGTGTGTGTGTGTGTGTGTGTGTGTGTGTAGGACATTAACTTATGGATCAAAAATCACACAGGATGCAATATTAATGATGATATAACTTGATTTACTTGTATTTTTTATTTTGTTCTTCAGGAAAGAATTACTAAAAATATTCCAGTATTTTTTATTTTGTTCTTCAGGAAAGAATTACTAAAAATATTCCAGATTGAGGGATTTGAATTAGTTTTTTAAACTTTTATTTTAAAAAAGGAATTCAAAAGAAGTCAAATCTGTAGTACCTCAATTACTACAAGTGTCTGCCCTAATAATTTTTGGTTTATGAAATATCTTACCTGATAACTTAAAGAATTACTAAAATGCTTTAATTATTAAGTGAATAATATTTTTTGTCTAAGCATGCATTTTAAATCTGAAAAGATTATTTAAAAACATCAAAACATAACATAAAACCTGGAATGTGGTTAATGAATTTTCATTCTGATTTTTAACTCAAGTGTTACATTAATTTTATTAGTGTAAAATAAAAGCAATAAGCAAATGCATTCAGATGACATAAGAACAACCATAGTAGTATACAAAGTATAGAACCGTAATGGCAAACCTATGCCAGAGGTGGCACACAGAGTGTGCTGTCACCAGCTGCTCTTCTGGGTTCCGGCGTGTGCACTCCACATTTTAAAAATGAAATAGAATTTGCAATATTGGTTTGGAATTCTTATTATGGAAAAATATTGAATTTTGTAATAATTTTATTTTAAATATTTTTTAGCTTTTCTGGGGGTTTCTATTGATCTTAATAGTGATTGCTTATATGAAGTCTTTGGCTGAATTGAGTACAATAGTCTAATCTGTGATCTGACCTATGATCATAGCTACAATCTAGGAAAAAGATTGGGTGAGATGCTTCCTCATATTTTATCTAGCAAGGTGGTGAGATGAAATGAATAAAGTCTTTCTGTGAAAGTTTGGGAAAAATATTGAATGAACACTGCAATTGCATTTCAGGAAATATCTTGAATCCACTTAGGTCAGTGGGCCCCATTCTTTATGACTTGGTGGCCTGGTAGGAAGGGGAAGAGGGGACCAGCCTAGTCAGCACATGTACATGTGTGTACGCTGGTCCACCACTTGCATTAGTTTAGCTGTGTGCATGCGCCCCAGCCCATTCCTTGTGCAGCCCAGTTCTGAACAGGCCATAGTTCAGTAGTGGGCAGTGACTCAGGTGTTGGGAACCCTTGATTTAGGTCGCAATGTACTGCTATTACCAAGTCAGCATGCGCTTAAATTTTTAAAAATAAAATATCTAGTATAGTGATTGGTTATTCCTAATATAATAGTATTACGCAATGTCTGGACTGAAAATCTATTTTTTTCTGCATCTACTATGTATTGCCTAATGTTTGGGTTTACACATTGTATTAAGCAATAAAGTATTTAACTTGATTCTGAGTTAATATGTTGTGCAAATTTGGATTACAAATAATGCTTTCTTATATGAATTGAGCCAGCTGTGGTTTAATAACAGTTAAACCATGGCTAAGAATAATATATAAACTTAGCTAATATTTTTCTCCAGTATTGTTTATTAGAAGCAAAACTTCCTAAAGATTGGTTATTTCAATAATTATTGTATTGGTGCCTATAATCTTTCTAGATTTAAGTAATCAAAATGTTAGATTTGAGACTGTTGCCTTCTTTTTATACATTTAAATTTGTATGTGAGAAGCTCTACATTTATAGCACTACTTTGAACTAAAGTTGGAAGTCTTTAAAATGTTTCAATGTACACAATGGAAGCTCAATATTGCAAATTATAAATATATATATATATATATATATGTATGTATGTATGTATGTATGTATGTATGTATGTATATGTACATTAGCCAAGGGGAGTGGGATGGTTTAGCAGTTAAAGACACTGAGCTTGCCAGCTGGAAAGCTGACAGCCCAGATTTGTGACCGGATGCTGCATGAATGTGTGAGCTTTGGTTACTTGCTCAGTTCCTACCCACCTAGCAGTTCGAAAGCACGCAAATGCGAGTAAATAAATAGGTACCACTTTGGTGGGAAGGTAACATCTAGCATATGGCCACAGAAATCTCTTCAAACATTTAGCTCCCTTGGCTTAGAAATGGAAACAGAGATGAACACTACCCCTAGAGTCAGACATAACTGGAAATGGAAAACCTTTACATTAGCCATAAGCCAAATGCTGCATGAAAATTCTCATGTACAAATCTCATGCCATCTATAGTAATCAAAATTAATAAAATGCTTTTGTTCTGAGAAATATGCTATTTTTATGGAGATTATACTGACTTCCATCTTTTCCCCTTTTTTTATAAAGTTTTTTTATTGAACACAAAACATTGGACATAGTGTAACTGTCCTGCAAAGTCTTTGCCATACATATTAAGGTATAAAGTTATACATTATAATCACCATGCTTATTTACATTTGGTCTATTCAGTATTTACAAATATAAAAATATCATAATTCCAAACATGTTGCTTTGTTTTTATCTTCTACATTTTCACTGTTATAGTTTCATACATAATTCTAATCTCCATTCTACAAATCTTAGTCATTGTGTATTTTGGGTTTTTCCTTTTTTGTTCCAATCATTGATAAAATTTGTCCCATATCTTATAATATTCTGATTCATCTTTATTCTCCAATTCTCACATCAATTTATCAATTTCAGCACAAGTCAAAATTTTCCTAATTACTTCCACCTCTTGTGGAATTTTTCTGTTTTTCCAGTTTTGGGCAAAGACCATTCTTTCTGCTGTAATAATATGAATTGTTAGGTAAATTATCCCCTTGTTATATTTATTGTTTATGATTCCCCAAAGAAATAGTTCTGGTGTAAATTATTTCCTCTTCAGTTATCTCTATCAGCCACCTTTGAATTTCTGCCAATATTCTTTTGTTTTTTGGCACAACCACCACATATGGTATCATGATCACATTCTCCTAAGTCAGCGAAGACAGCATCCATGTGTGTGGGTTATACTAATGTACCATTCAATAGAACTTAGTCTGCAAAGTTTAAGTCCCGTCTCTTCCTGCTGCCATACTCAGCTTTTGTGACTCAGCTACCTACTAAACCAGACGTGCTATTGATCTCTCTTAGGATAATTGATTTTTTTCTTGGTTTTGTTGCTCCTTATTTAAGCTCTTTCTTCTCCTTACTCTCATTTTCTTCATTCCCTAGGTTTTCCTTCGTTTTGCTTTGATTCACTTCCCAGCCCCTTCCTGAGTTTTGCTCCTTGTGGAGCAGCACCGCACAGTGCCGGCTCCAACAGCAGTTGGCGGCAACAGTCTCTGGAGGGCATCTGCGACTGCAGATGCCCCTGTAAGTCTCAGCGAGGTCGCAGAGAGCGCGGCTAGCTGGGGTGGTGGTGGTTTGCGGCATTTCGGAGCTCCGGAGTCCGCAATTTGAGGGCAAAAATTAGTGGCCGCCATTTTGAATTCAGACAGAACTGCCACCATTTTGGGAGATAGTTCAGTTCCTCTTCAAACGGGGTCCTCTCTCTTTAGGAACAACTTCCCCAGACCACCAGGATTAGGACATCCCAGGAGGACTAGGCAGCTTTCCTAGGGACCAGGGGACAAGCCAGCCCAAGCCTCCCTTTGCCACCAACGAGACTTTTAGCATAAGGACCCAGTGGGTCACCTGGTGTGGACAAGAGACAGGCCCAGGCATGCCTGTCTAGAGACCCTACATTTCTGCTCTCCTCTACCCAGAACCTGGACCCTGGTGTGCCCTTTAATTAGGTCAGCCACCTCCATAGTCTTGATCCTCAATAGCTCTTCTTGGATTGTAACTGCAGGCAGATAGCTGGCATCCATTATGGAAGGAGGTGACAGGGAGGTCTCGCCCCTTTATCGGATGACCCTCTTGAAGGGCTGTCCACCGTTCACCTAGCCAGCAGCAAAAATCCCCTCTCCCCCAAAAGAGGAGAAGAACCAAGGGAAAGTCAAAGGCCACGCAGAGAGCAGAACTCAGAAGGCAAAAGGCCCTAGACAGTTTGCCAAAGCCCAAAAAGAGGCACAAAGACAATCAGAGGCCATGGCTCAGGTGGTGGCAGAACCCTCTCCTTCTGAGATTCCTGCCCAGGCTGAGATCTTCGATTCAGAAGGGGATCTATCACCTGACAGCGAAGGTTCTGATAGGGGCCCAGGACACGAAAGAGGCCCAGCAGTCCTCTGTTCCTGAAGGGATGGGTAGCCCAGGCACTGCAGGTTCTGCCATCTCCCCCACGGCATGGGTCACTGCCAGCCTGCATAGGGGTTCATTCCCACCTGATATGGCAGCCATAATATCTGAGACCATTAGGCAGGGAATTGCGGCAGACCTGCAACAAAAGTCTTCCTCTAGTTCCAAAAAGCACAAGAATCGTAGGAAGAAGTCAGCCTCTAGAAAACAAACTAAGGAGCCCCCTGTTCAAGAGGAATGGAACCTTGTGTAATTGGATAGTTCTTCCTCTTCGGAGGGTGAGGAGGATAATACTATCAGGGACTCCGAACTCTGAGGACGAGGAATCTGATCTTGATCAATCTACATTGGCTAGTCTGTTCAAGCCATCTATGTTCAGGTCTCTTTTGATCAAAGCCCAATAGGTAGCCAATCTAGAGGTGGCCCAGGCCACTAAATCCCCGACAGCCAACAATAGAGACTCGGCGGGTCTAGTTTTCATAAGGAGGTGGTCTCTTCCCCTCCTCTGTTTTTAGACTAGTCCAACATCAGTGGAAGTCCCCAGGTTCAGGCCCATTCTCATCAGCCAAGGACAAGCGCTTCTACAATATAGGGCCTGATTTGGCCAAAGCCCGGGAGGTCCCTACTGTGGACGCTCCGATAGCAGTGCTGTCTTCTCCCAAGCAACCTGGAGGATGCCTTAAAGGCAGAGAACAAAAGATTGGAACACATCCTCATTAAGGGCCACCAATCAGTCACCTGGGCGATTAGGGCATCCACTGTGTCCTCCTTTTTACCGCCCTCCTGTGGCTTTAACAGCTATGGGACAAGACCCCATTCAGAGATTCGAGTCCCACCAGGACCTCAACAAGTTGAAGGCAGCACTTAAATTCTCGGTGGACGCCTCTCTTAATGCGGCCAGGTTCAGGACCAAGTCCATTGGGTCCAAGCACTCACACAGGCTCCATTTGAACCTCTGAGGGACACTTCCCTCTTATACATGTTGCAAAAAGTGACATTTCTAGTAGCCATTACATCCGCTCACCGGATTTTGGAACTAGCGGGTCTTTCTATGCGGCAAGACCTATGCATCTTCTACTCGGACTGGGTAGTTCTCAAAGTGGACCAGTGTTCATTCCCAAGGTGAATTCCATCTTTCATCGCACTGAAGAATTGGTTTTACCAAATTTCTGCCCAGATCCAGTTCACCATCTGGAATGTAGGTGACATACGCTAGATGTCTGATATGCTAGATTACGAATATACCTGCACAGAACTTCATCTTTCAGGCACACAGAAGCGTTGTTCCTTTCTTTTCAACTGAGCTGTATGAGCCTCGTGGCATCCTCCTTAATAGGAAGATTGATCAGGGCATGTATTGTGAAAGCTTATTCCTCTCAGGCACATCCCATTCTGAGCCACATTACAGCCCATTCAAGACGTAGCGCAGCCATTTTGGTGGCTTGGGGCATGCGGGCTTCTTTACATGAGGTTTGCAGGGCGGCCACATGGACATCATCATCCACCTTTATTAGGCTTGATAGATATGCATCAACTGATGCAGACTTTGGGAGGAGGGTCCTACAACAGGTTAGTGGCAATCGGGGTTTCATCCTGGATAGTATCCCACCTGTAATAGTGGACAAGCTCTGGTATGTCCCAGACATGGATGCTGTCTCCACTGACTTAGGAGAATAGAGCGTTGGCTTACCTGATACGCACATTCTCTGGAGAAGTGGAGATAGCAGCCAGCCCCACCCTTAGGATCTGGTCCGGTATCTTTGGAGAGATTGTTTCTGTTTCTGCACGTCTGTCTGTATAATAGTTTTTGTGAATAAAGCTGGGTATGGCAACAGGAAGAGGCGAGACTTAAACTTTGGGGGCTCAGTTTTATTGGATGGTACATGAGTATAACCCTCACATATGGATGCTGTCTCCACTTCTCCGGAGAATGGGTGTATCAGGTAAGCCAGCGCTCCATTCGCAACAATTTGGCCCTAAATTTCTAAACATTTTGGCTATTCTCGCGGGTGGGAGATGCCACCTATAAAACATTTTATATAAGTTTTCTTTGTACGGTATTGACAATGTTATTTTCCTATTCCTTTCCCATAGTTCTTGCCATTTATCCAGATGTACATTATAACCAAAGTTTATCACCCATGCTACCATTATTTCCTTAATCTTCTCTTCTTCCATCTTATATTCCAATAAAAATTTGTAAATCTTCTTTATCAATTTATCATTTGTCTCTAAAAGGATCTTATCTATTGCCATCAGCTCCCTATTAATGCGCCACTCTTTCATATCTTTCGAGTAACATGATTGGATTTGAAGATAGGATCACCATTCCAATTTTATCCCTTGCTCTTCTAGCTCTTGCCTCGATCTTAATCTCCCTTCTTTGTCTATTATATCTTTATAGGTGACCTGTTTTCCCTGGTTGTTAAAATTTGGGTGCACTACCACTTCTAATGTTGATAGCCAAATCGGAACCTTGCTGTAAATTTTCCTCTTGAATTTATTCCATGTTTCTAATAACACCTGCCTCATGAAGTGTCTCTGAAAATATTGATGTGCTGCCTGCTTCCTGTACTATAGGAAGGCGTGCCATACTAAATATAAATTGTGGCCCTCTAGGATTAGCAGTTTATTATTTTTTTAATCTATCCATTCTTTTACCCAGGTAAGTGTTGTTGCTTGGTGGTATAATTCCCACTCTGGTACACCAAATCCTCCTCTTTCTTTTACATCTTGCAGAAATTTAAATTTAATCCTTGGTTTCTTCCCTTGCCAAATGTATTCTGATGTTATTTTATTCAATTTTCCAAAGTACTTTTATCTAATTTTATAGGAATATTTTGGGACAAAAATAATAATTTCGATAGAATATTCATTTTAGTCAATGCTGTTCTTCCCGTGTAGGAGAGTCTCAAATTTTTCCACCTCTCCAAATCCTCCTCTATATAATTTGTTAATTTAACATAGTTATCCACTTTGATGTACATCTTGCCATTACATAGATTCCCAAGTATTTCATTTTTTTTCCAATCTGAATATTTAGTCCCTTGGCCAATTCCTTCTTGTGCTTCTCCCTCATATTTTTAACTATCATTTTGGTTTTATCTTTATTAATTTCCAATCTGATTTCCCATAGTCTTCTAGTACCTCCATCAGCCTTGGACCTGATTTTAGTGGTTCTTCAAGAATAAAAACTAAGTTGTCTGCAAATGCTTGCATTTTATAGACTTCTTTCCTAATTTCCAGACCTTTAATTTGAGTTTCTTTCCGTATTATCCTTGTTAACACTTCTAGAGACAATATAAATAGCAATGTGAATAGAGGACACCTTTGCCTCGTACCTTTCTGTATTTTAAACTTTTTTTCACCTCTCCATGAGTGAAGGGCTGTTTTTAAAAAGCTCAAGCCACAGGACTATTTGCGCTTCAGTTTGAGATATAGACAGGACAGACCTATGCTCAACAGTGAAGGGACACAAAGCAGAAAACATCCTGCAGAAAGCATAACTCACCTCCTCAATGAAAGAATTAGACAGATTAATTTCACAATTGAGGTTTTAATAGAGTGCAACACATACTCCAAGAGCTGAAATCACTTCTATCTACAGAAGTATTGGAATAGGTCACATAATTTATAAAGAAGGCACAATTAACACAACACAACAAGAGCAAAGAACGACAAAAAGCTAAATTTTCTACCCTATAAGCTTAGACAGAAAAAACCACACAAAACTGAAAAACCAACGCAGATGGACAGGAACATGGCTCAGAAAACTGACCAATGGGTGAGAAATCTGACAGAGATCTTACCCAAACAGAAAATAATGTTTTGGCCAAAGGACTGAATTTTGCAGTAACACCAGAACAGCTATGAATTGTAGATCTCCTCACAGCCACAGAAGTTCTCCAGAAGCAGAACAATTAAGGATGAAGGTATCTGTAGCCCTCGCCAATGCCAAAACACCCCCTTCTCACAATTCAAGAAAAGAGAGCAGTGACATCTCTAAGAAGAGACCCAAACGTCATCACCCTACCAGCTGATAAAGGAAGATGCACAATCATCCTAAACACAAATGACTGCAAGACCAAGGTTAACAATCTTCTGAAGGACATTGCTACATGTGAGACTCTGAAGAGAGACCCCGTCAGCAGTTACAAGAAAAAGGTCACTGATTTCTTGCAACTTGTACTGAAGGACAATACCATTGACAAGCCACAATATTACCGTCTTTACCCTGGGTAAATCACCCCATGCATATACCAACTCCACAAAATCCACAAATAGGGAACTCCACTAAGACCAATTGTCAGCAGCATCAATTCTCACCTACCACATTGCAAAACATCTAACCATCTTATTAGCTCCTCTAGTTGGCAACACCACCCATCATGTCAACAATTCACAGAACTTCACCAGCAAGGTTTGGAAATTAAAACTGGACCAGGATGAGATCATGGTGTTCTATGATGTAACTTTTCACTTACATTCCAACTACCGAAGCTGTCATGGTAGTGAAAAAGCGACTTGCTACAAGACAGCACCTTAGGTGACAGAACCAAACTCAGCCCAGAACACATATGTGCCATGATGGACCTCTGCTTGATCTATTTTAGGTAGTGGTATTTTAAATACAATGAAGGTTTCTACAGACAAAAACATGGCTGTGCCATGGGTTCACTTATGTCCTCCATTGTAGCCAGTCTTTATATGGAAAAAGGAGAAACCAAAACCCTAGACTCTTCACAGAATTTCACCCCCTCACTGGTATAGGTATGTGGAAAATATTTGGGTCAAGATCAAAACACAAAAATTGGAAGCATTCACCAAACGTATCAACTCTGTGGACAAGAGACATCAAATTCACACGGGAAGATATTAAGGAAAACAGTCTAGCCTTCCTGGACTGTGCAGTGCACATTAAGGAAGACAGAAGCCTTAACATTGAAGTTTACAGAAAACCCACTACACAGATCAATATTTGCATTTTGACTCCCACCACCCACTGGAGCACAAAATGGAAGTCATCAGAATCTTACCCACCGAGCTGAAGGCCTGCTACCAACGAAGATGGAAAAGAAAAAGAACATAAACACATCAAGGAAACCCTCAGAACATGTAGTTATTCCAAGTGGGCCTTCATCAAATCTCAAAAAAGACCCTATTGTCTCTGTAGCAGACAATGACAAGAACAAGAAATGAAGCAACATTGTCATTCCATATGTTGCAGGCATATCGGAAAAGCTCAGGGGGATCTTCAGCCAACATAACACGTGCACACTTCAAACCCAAGAATAAACTAAGGAAGAAGCTTGTCCACCCCAAGGATAAAACACCCAGACAGAAACTGAGCAACATGGTATATGCAGTAAGCTATGTGTAGATCTGAACATTGGGGAAATGAAACAACCACTTCATAAGCACATGACACAGCATAGGAGAACAAACACATCAGGACTATATTCAGCAGTCCATCTGCATTTAAAAGCCACATGCCATTCTTTGGAATACAACAAAGTCCATATTTTGGACAGAGAGGATTGTTGGTTTGAAAGAGTGGTTAAAGAGGCCATCTATGTAAACATTGAACAGGCCTCTCAACAGAGGGGGAGGGATACATCATCATCTATCTCCAATCTACAATACAGTGCTTTCAGGAGTTCCAAGAAAGCTCCACACCAATTTGAACCACTCAGGTGATACAGATAAACCTCCAGGTGACCTTAGCGACCTGCTAAAAGAATGCAAATGACCAATAGTCTGCATCGGGGCCCGATGCGAAAAACACAGAGATCGGTGCGCTTGGGGCTGCTGCTGCGATGTCCAGGGAGGAGAAACCAAGCCGTGCGCCTCCCCCAGCTGCTTTCGGGGCTTCCTGGAGCGCCAAGAACCTTCGTGCTGTTCTCCGCACTCTCCTCGGCTCCTCACAACTGCAATAGATGTCCAGAAGCGGCAGGGGCTATCGAGCTGGAAATCCAATCCCCATTAGCCCCAAAAGCCGCTTCTGGACATCTATTGCAGTCGTGAGGAGCGGAGAACAGCGCGAAGGTTCTTGGCGCTCCAGGAAGCTACGAAAGCAGCTGGGGGAGGCGCACGGCTTGGTTTCTCCTCCCTGGACGTCGCGTCGCAGCAGCAGCCCCAAGCGCACCGAACTCTGTGTTTTTCGCATCGGGGCATGCTCTTGCAGCACACCCCGATGCGAAAAACACTGAGATCGGTGAGTTTGGGGCTGCTGCTGTGACGTCCAGGGAGGAGAAACCAAGCCGTGCGCCTCTCCCAACTGCTTTCGTAGCTTCCTGGAGCGCCAAGAACCTTCGCGCTGTTCTCCGCTCCTCCTCGCGACTGCAACAGATGTCCAGAAGCGTCTGGAAACGTGCGGCTTATAACCCGGTGCGCTTTATATGTGGAAAAAGTTTGAAAAATTAACGTTAATTGATACTGCGGCTTTTAATCCGGTGCGGCTTTTGGTCATGAAAATACGGTAGTATGAAATAATAATTACATCAGTTCCTCTTGTCAACAATGCCCCCCAAAATAGGAACCCATTATAGCTCTTCTGCTCTCCATACACCTCTTTCTTCTACCACCCTCCAACTTTCTATCTTCCCTCCATCATCCTTTCCTACTCTACTTCCCCTTCCTTTCTACTACTCCTCTCTCTACAATCCACTCCTCCTTATCCTTCTCATCTTCCCCCCTTACCCTCTCTCCTATCCTTCTCTGCCCATCTTTCTTCTTTCCCACTCCTCCTCTCCTTGGTGTATTTCCACTACATGTCAATATGTTTAGCCTATCCTATTTTTAAAGAAAAAGTAGTAACAATAATAGTAATGAGAATACAAAATAAATAAAAAAAAACAGTATACATGTGGAGTCAAATACCCCAGGTTTTCTAGGGCTATCCACAGGCTGTCATGATTGACATAATTAAAGTGTTTCTTGTCAATAAAACAGATATAGATATATTTTTATATTCTTCATTTTTCCATTATCCAGTGTAGATTTGCCGAATAGTTGTGTCACAATCTCATCAATTAGTTTTTCTAATACTTCCTTATAAAAACAACTTCAACTGTTTGTTTCATGGTTGTATTTGTTTTGTTTGCTGTAAAATTGAATAATTTTCCCTGAGCTATTGCTGCATTGGAAAAGGTATGCTTCTTACAATAATTTTATATTATTTTATACTATACATATCATATATGTAACATTTCTTATATCCTGGCTCAGGTATACTTAAGTATATATACTGTTAAATTGACAAGTTTGAACAATGTAAAGAACTCATAAATAGGACTTATCAGTGAAAATTCCAGTTTAAGGTTGTTGGTTCACACCAGTTGGCTAAACAGAAAGCATTTATCTTTTAGTTTTAAGATGCTGTGTACTTCTGAGCACTATTAACTTTCAGCCTCAGGTGCATTCTCTGATAAACTATACTTTTGGAATGTTGTGTTCTCATGGGATTTGATTTCTTTAAATAGCTTTTGAGTACAAAATGCAAAACAAAGATATCATGAGCAGTAGACTCTGAAGAAACAATAAAGTCTCTCCAGATTTTTATGGGACAAATGTGATTTAGTTTTAGGGTTGTTAATACATGCACAGTGTAAATTGAAAATTTAGTAGACACATTAACAGTGAGAACAATTAATCAATGAAAAAGCTTATGTTGTGAGTGCTCCATCACTGTAGGCTTTCAAGAAGAGACTGGACAGCCACAACGCACATTTCCAGGGTCTCTTGCTTGATAAAGGGCTGCACTAGAAAACCTCCAAGGTGCATTTCAATCCTATTTTTCTGTATTCTAATAGGGATCTGTACTTTTCATATGCCTTAAATAGTAGAGACTTGGATACTATAGTATAGTGCTGTGATGGCAAACCTATGGCACGGGTGCCAGAGGTGGCACGCGGAGCCATTTCTTAGGGCACGCGAGGCATTGCCTTTACAGTGCCAGTGCGCATGTGCGTGATGGCCAGATGATTTTAGCCTTCCTTTTTACTCTGCAGAGGCTTCCCTGAAGCTCCGGAGGGTGAAAAATAACCCAACACACAAACTGGAAGTTCAGGAATTGGGGGTGTTATTTCTCCCTCTGGAAGCTTCAGGAAGATAGTTACACTCCATATAACCAAGTTATTGGTAATAGCATTATTGGAGTGAGCCTCTGTAGGGCTTAATGGAAGAGAGGGAGAGAATATTTTATCAATGGGGAGGTTTTGGAAATGAGGCTGAAGATGTGAGCGGAGCAGCTGGCGGTTTAGTTTACATCTGCGAGGGCGATCAAATGTAACTGCTCGGCATGTTTACTCGTGCAGGAGCTTTCAACAGGGCGCAAACCACCTGAGTGGAAGGTTTCCCCCCCCTCCCTAACCTGGAGGAGGAAAGCTGAATTTTCCGCTGATTGCCTTGCTGAGTGTGGCAAGTGGTGGCATTGGTGGGAGAGAAGAGAGAAAGGTTGAGCTTTGCAATATGCCACAAAGTGGAGCTCTGCAGAGTTTAGGGGGCTGTTGAGCTTTGCAGACTAGACTGGCAGGGCCGGGAGGAAGGAGAAGAGGTGAGGGGGTGAAATTTGTAGGCAGCAGAAGAGAGTCCTGCTGCCTGGAAAGCAAGTTCTTTGGAACAAGAATCATACGGTTCTCAGCACAGCTATTTCGACTTGGCATGGAGTTGCTGTGGCCACTTGTGACTGTCTCATTCTCAACTTGGACTAACTCCGCATTATCCCAGAACACTTTCATGCTGGGGTGGGGGGAGATCCACTGTTTGCCATTGTTAATATTCTCCCGCTGTCAGGGAAGTGAGTTCATGTTAAGATCCTCAATGTAGGGGCAGCCACCTGATGCCCCAGCTTTCTGAACTACTACTGAGGCTGTCGGACTGCCTGCAGTTCTCTCTCCTCTCATGGGCAGTCTGGCAGCCTCAGTAGTAGTAATAATACAGGTAGCAGCAGCAGCAGCAGCAGTCTCTTTGGCAGGACTCATACATACAAACATGGCCATCAGCCACCATGCGCTAAAGAAGCTGGTGGCGCTGGGGGAGTTAACCAGCTGGACATGCAAAACAAGATGCCCAGTGCTCTCCATCTGCCCGCCCCTGTGTCTCTTGGGAGCAGAAAACTCAGGGAGTGGGTGTAAATAGGGCGAAAGCTGCCAGGTGTACTTATTTGAATGGAAGGGAGCAGAGGCATTTCAGAAAGTTGGGGCGTCAGGACGCTGCCCCTCCCTTGAGGAGCTTAACTTGATCTTACCTCCCTGACGCTGGGAGAATATTTTTTTAAATAATGTTTTTATTTTTAATGTAAAACAAACACAACATCCTTCTTTACATGCTGTAGAAAGTATATCAGTTGATTACAAAAAGACTCATGCATCTCTTCCACAGTCAACAAACATAATTCTTATTAATTCAAGCATTTTAACTCAAATATTTTTATACATGTCACCATCATTATATCTCCATTTTCATTTGACTATAATTGTTTAAGCATCCATCATAAAATATACCAAAATTTAATACATAACCACATCCTGGCCTTTCAATTACTATTTCTAAAATCCTCCACTAACACTAAATCCTTATGTCCTATTCTAGCTAACCATCCATAATATTTAATAACAAAGTTTTCTAATCCTTCTTTCCAAATCACTATTTAAAATTTACATCCAGTTTCCTTATGCTATACCCATATCTATATATATGCTGTTATTCTTATTCCGCCTTTATTTGACTATATCCTGTATCATAACATTTTCCCCTTAATAATCAAAACTTTAACTGTATTTAACTTAGTTCTTTTTTTATTAACCTTTATATACAATCTAAGGGGATTTCTAATCTTCCTTACATGGGTACCATTCAATATTCATATCCAATTGTACTCACTACACATTGTATACATTCGTAACATTATGGCATGTATTACTGAAACATGGCTGGGCCCTGAGGGAGGAGTCCCCCTCGTTGAGATGTGCCCAGCCGGATTTCAGGTGCTACACCAGCCGAGAGCCCAGGGAAGGGGTGGCGGTGTGGCTATTGTAGTCCGGGAGTCTTTAGTTCCTCGTAGGATCCCTGCTCCGGAGCTTGTCGGGTGTGAGTCCCTGCTAGTGAAGCTGGACCTCAAGGGTCAAGTGGGTCTGCTGCTTACGTACCTGCCTCCCAACTACGTTGCAGCAGCCCTCCCCTCGCTCCTCGAGTCAGTAGCCGAGCTAGCGGTTGAGTTCCCTAGACTTATAGTTCTGGGGGACTTTAACTTGCCTTCGCTCGGTGAACACTCTGATGGAGCGCAGGAGTTCATGGCTTCCATGACAGCCATGGGCTTGACTCAAGTAATTCGAGGCCCAACTCACTTAGCGGGTCACACGCTTGACCTCGTATTCCTCTCGGAGCAGTGGAGTTACGATCTTGGTCTGAGGGGTAATGAGATCATACCCCTGTCGTGGTCAGACCACTACCTACTGAGGCTAGACTTCCGGAGGCCAAACCCCCACCCTAGGGAGGAGGAACCGACCAGCTGGTTCCGCCCCAAGCGACTGATGGACCCTGTTAGGTTCCAGACGGAGCTTGGGGTTATTCCTGATACCCTCGCCCACAGTTCGGCGGAGACCCTCGTCGCTGCCTGGCACTCGGCAGCTTCGGAGTCTCTAGACCGGATTGCGCTGCTACGGCCCCTCCGGGTCAGCGGCCCCTGGAGGCCTCCTTGGTTCACTGAGGAGCTCCGGGAGGTAAAGCGCCGGAGGAGACGCCTAGAGCACTCGTGGAGGTCCGATAGGTCCGAGTCGAAACGGGCACTTTTAACAGCATGCACCAAGGAGTATATTCGGACCTTAAGAACAACAAAAAGAACATACATTGCCTCCTTGGTAGCGTCCGCCGAGTCCCGCCCAGCCGCCCTGTTTAGGATAACCCGCTCCCTCCTAAATAGGAGGGAGACGGGGGACTCCTTACAGGGTAAGGCTGAGGAGTATGTCCAGTTCTTGGCGGACAAAGTTGCCCGGTTTCGAGCGGACCTGGACTCCACCCCAGTAGATCCAGCCGAGACACAAGGAGAAAACTTGGCAAACCATCTCTGGGTTGAGTTTCAGGAAGTTGCCTCTGGGGATGTGGACAAGGCTATGCGAGCTGTGAGTGCCTCCACCTGCATACTGGACCCGTGTCCCTCCTGGCTGGTTGCCAACAGCAGTGAGGTGACACGAGGCTGGATCCTGGCGGTTGTTACCGCTTCTCTTCGGGAGGGGTACTTTCCCACCGCGCTTAAGACAGCGGTGGTAAGACCCCTCCTGAAGAAGCCGTCTCTGGATCCAGCTGTTCTTAATAACTATCGTCCAGTCTCCAACCTCCCCTTTGTAGGGAAGGTTGTTGAGAAGGTGGTGGCTCTCCAGCTTCAGCGTACCTTGGAGGAAGCTAACTATCTTGACCCCTTCCAGTCTGGCTTCAGACCCGGTTACAGCACAGAAACCGCTTTGGTCGCATTGACTGATGATCTCTGGAGAGCTAGGGATGGAGGCCATGCTTCCATCCTAGTTCTCCTGGACCTCTCAGCGGCTTTTGATACCATCGACCATGGTATCCTTCTGCGACGACTGCGGGAGATAGGGGTGGGCGGCACTGTCTTGCAGTGGTTCTCCTCCTATCTCTCGGACAGGTCGCAGTCGGTGTTGGTGGGGGGGCAGAGATCGTCCCTGAGGCCCCTAACTTATGGGGTGCCGCAGGGGTCGGTCTTATCCCCCCTACTATTTAACATTTACATGAAACCGCTGGGCGAGATCATCCGAAGGCACGGGATAAAATACCACCAATATGCGGACGATACACAGTTGTATCTGTCCGCCCCGTGCCAACTCAATGAAGCGGTGGACGTGATGAACCGGGGTCTGGAAGCCGTTAAAGACTGGATGAGAGCAAACAAGCTGATACTCAACCCAGACAAGACCGAGTGGCTGTTGTGTTTCCCTCCCAAAAATTTGACCAACATACCATCACTCAGGCTGGGGGGACAAAATTTACACCCCTCAGAAAGGGCCCGCAACTTGGGAGTCCTCCTGGATTCACAGCTAACTTTTGACCACCATCTCTCAGCTGTGACCAGGGGGGCATTTGCCCAGGTTCGCCTGGTGCGCCAGTTGCGGCCCTACCTGAATCGGTAGGCCCTCACAACAGTCACTCGAGCCCTTGTGATCTCTAGGCTGGAATACTGTAATGTGCTCTACATGGGGCTGCCCTTGAGGAGCATCCGAAGACTTCAGCTAGTCCAGAATGCGGCCGCGCGAGTGATCGTGGGCGCACCACGGTTCGCCCACATAACACCGATCCTCCGTGAGCTGCACTGGCTACCTGTTGGTCTCCGGGTGCACTTCAAGGTCCTACTCACCACCTATAAAGCGCTCCATGGTAGTGGATCTGGCTATTTGAGAGACCGCCTTCTGCCAATCACCTCCCTGCGTCCCATCAGATCGCATAGAGTTGGCCTCCTCCGTATTCCATCCGCCAGTCAGTGCCGACTGGCGACTACTCGGAGGAGAGCCTTCTCTGTTGCGGCTCCGACACTATGGAACAATCTCACCGTGGAGATTCGTACCCTCACCACCGTCCAGGCCTTCCGCACAGCCCTCAAGAACTGGCTAGCCCGTCAGGCCTGGGGATAATCTTATTTTTGCCCCTCCCGAATGTTGAGTGAATGTTGAGTTTTACTGTCTAATTACTTTGTGCACATTTCTTTTTGGTATTGTCCTACACCCCCCTTCCTTTTTTGATTGTAAGCCGCCCTGAGTCCCCTCAGGGAAAAGGGCGGCCTATAAATAAATAAATCTACAAATCTACAAATTATCAATTATTTATTTAAACTATATCTATTGTCAATAAATTTCACTAAGTTTAACTAGTTTTAAATTATATTCTTCCATCTATCAACCTGTATCTTTCCAATAGCAAAACAGTCTCATATCTTCTGCCATTTGTGGTGCCAGTCCTCTAATCATCTCCTTGATCAACTTTGTATGGACTCCTCTTAGCAACTCCTTGCTTATAAGATCTCTCATGTAATCTTGATCCCTTCTTCTGTTTCCTTAGTCAGCTTATCTTTGATTGTCAGTAGTGTTATCAATGCTATTGTTAATAAAATTTCTCTCTTTAAATCCATAGATTCTTTGATTTTTTTCTTCTTCTGTATCTTGCCCTCTGGGATAAATTTCCTCTCCATTCTCCATTTAATTCCTCTTTCAGTATTCCACTCTTTCCATTTTCAGAGACAAACCAATCACCATAAATATCAGCAAATTTAATCTCTTTATATTCATTTTCCATTTCAGTTTTTTGGATTTTAACCACCATGTTTTCCATTTGATAAACATCCTCAACTTCTTCATCATATTTTGCTGTTATATGCTCTAAGTCTTCCAGCTTCTCTATCCTCTCATATGTATTTAATAATTTCTGTATTTCTGAAAATATCTGTTGCAAGCTTAAAATTTCTGTTTGCTTTTGAAATTGTGCCATTATCTCCAGCTAACAAACACAGCTGCTCTAGCTTGGAAAGTTAATAAAATTAAGCATAGATTCACAAAAACATTTTGTTTTCACTTTTCTCTGGTTAGGGATATACTTCAAAGGGAGATCTGTATGCTTCCCTTCTTATCACACTCTATAACCAAGCAGTGAGACCTTGTAGTGCCAAGCCAAAACAATCAGTGAAGAAAAAAAATGTTCCATTTCCAATACACAAACCTTCCAGCCTCCAAGTAACAGTGTTATTGTTGCAAATTTCCTTATTTCTTTTTGTATCTTTTTTATATTTCAAGTTAGAAAAAAGAGTCCAATTTTTAAATGGGCTAGAACACCCACAGTAATGAAAGAGAAAAATTTTAGACCATGGGTTACAGAGAATAATAAAAGAAAAAATAGAAGAAGAAAACTTAATCCATTCGTTTTAAAAGGCTTGCATAAATTCCATCCATGAAGATAGCATTTAAAAAGTAAGGTAACCACTGTCCAAAACCATTCCAAATTTAATTCCGCCGCTTGATTCTTCTATTCTCCAATATAAATTAATTTTAAGTTTTTTATAGGCAGTCTCTTTTGAAAACAGTAAAAGTTCCTCACCAGCTGGAAACACTTTCTCTTTCTGTATCCTTCCGTTTTGGAGCCACACCAACTTCGTCAGCCTTGGCTGGATTTTTTTGTCGCCGTCTTGAAGAACTTCTCTTGCATTGATCAGGGACTTTGCAATATCCCTGAGGTCAGCAAGACGTATTCTTCCTGTTCACCGTCTCTTTGGGATGGTTTAGGTCCGATTGGACCACCCAGCGGCAAAAGTATCAGCTGCAGTCTCAGAGCATCGAGACCGCACGTCCGTATTGTTGCGACGTTGCGTCCTCCGCCCCGCTGGAAGAATATTAACGATGGCAAGCAGCAGATCTCCCACCCTCCCAGCATGAAGTTCTTCTGGGATAACGTGGAATAAGTCCAAGCTGAGGATGAGATAGTCACAAGTGGTCACAGCAACCCCATGCCAAGTTGAAATGGCTGTGCTGAGAACCGTATGATTCTTGTTCCAAAGAACTTGCTTTCCAGGCAGCAGGATTGGCTCTAGTGATCTGAGCCAAATTCTGTATTTCTTGTTTGCATTTACTTTTGATTTCATTTGTCTCCAAATGCATACATACATACATCCCCCCTCATCTCCCTTCTCTCTTTCTCTCTCTTGCTTTCTCTCTTTCCCGAAACCTCTGGAGGGTGAAAAATGGCCCTATGGACCACCCGGAAGTCCCAAAGTTCCAGGTTGCCCATAGGGCCATTTTTCGCCCTCGGAGGCTTCAGGGAAGCTTCTGGAGGGCCTCAGGGGGAGGAGGTTGTTTTCGCCCTCCCAAGGCTCCTAGTAAACCTCTGGAGCCTGGGGTGGGTGAAAAATGTGTCCATCTGAAAAAATGGGAGGGGGGGTCATGTGCATAGCATTATGGGTGTGGCACGCCAGCGCATGACGCCTCCGCTTTTGGCACGCGATGGCAAAAAGGTTTGCCATCACTGCTATAGTGGGTGTTTCAAGGGAAAAAAAACTGACTCATTTGTCCAAAGCTGAAATGATTACACAGAATTATAGTTGCTCCAAATTAGAGGAGAAAATTGAAATTAAATATATTGTTTTAGATAAATGAACAAGGAACATAATTAAAGTGGCCACGCTTCCTAGCAATGAAATTATTTGAACTAGCGTGCAGTTGTTCATTTTAGTTCTATAAAGATGTACAAGTTTTTAAAAACAATATATAGCATTCTTTAGTGTAAATGATAATATAAATTATGAGTAAAAATAGCAGCAACAGTTGCTGCAAAATGTATGAAAATTGGATGTCTCTGGCTACTGCTGCCACTCTGCACTCTGTCCACATGCTCGCTCATCTTCTTGTGGTGCATCCCTAACAATCTGACACAGCACATACTTAAAACTGTAGATATGAGAGGATTTTAGGAGGATCCTTTCTATTCTACCACTTCTTATTACATTCAACAGCACAGTATCAGCAGTAGAAGCCTTCCCATTTTGGGTTTTCCGGGACTTGAAATGGACGCTTAACATTAGAATCATCATTAAAAAGGCACAATAAAGAATGTTCTTCCTACATAATCTCCGAAATTCAGACTGCCCCAGGAACTGTTGATATAGGGTTACAATCATTAATGTATCATTTGTACTTTATAACTATCTGGTTTGGTATAGCGACTAAACAGGACAAGTACAGATCCCAATGGATAGTTAAGACTGATGAAAGAACAGTTGCATCCAGCCTGCCTTCCATAGAAGTCCTGTATATTTTTTGTATGAAAAATCTTTAGGGCAGAAAAGACTTAAGTTAATTCAAAATCTTCAGGGTTCTTTAAAGTAGTGGGAAGTCAGGTAGATTTCTGAAGTTATTACTTGGCAGTAGCAATGGTAATGGTGTAATAAAACTTAGCAGTAATTTATTTTAGCCTTTAGGCTTATACACTTCATTCCAAACCTTTTTGCTGGAAGCCATTATATAAATGAACATTACTATTCAAAAGGAGGTGACATACGAACTTTATAATACCCAGTAGGTTGACGGTTTTATAATTATAGGCAATATTATAGAAATATAGAATATCTGTAGCTATTTAAAAGATATTTTCTTTTTATTAGAAAAGATATGTGCTATAGTATTTTTTATATGTGTTTACAATATTATGAACTATTTTCACATATAATTCTATGAAATTGGGGGAAAATGTGGTTCACATTTTATTGAAAAGTAGGTAGATAATATTTATATAAATCAATTACCAGATTGAAATGTAAATATTTTATAAAAATCTAAAAGCTTTATAGTGAATTTAAAATATATTATTAATAATATAATTAAATTTGAATTTTAGAGAAATATTATACAATCTACTTTGTATCTAAATAAATCATTTTCAGATTAATTCTAAGATGCACTACTATTTCAATTCCCAGAATAATAATATTTATACCAGTAATTGTTTATCATCAATAATTCATAAGATAATATTTAATTATGAACCATTATGGATTAGAATCTTTCAAATAGATTTGTTCTGTCTCTGAAATTTGGGTTTCTCTAAACAAAATTTTTTCAGTATTACATCTTGTCTGATTCTTTAAAATTAAAAATATCTTCTCAGATTATATAGAAATGTTTGCTAATTATTAATTGATGATATATTACTGTATTAGTTCTTTTTATTTGAATAAAGCTTTTAAGGTAGAAAATTGATATACGATCACATTTTTATGAAACACCCAATGATACTTCAAAAGCTTTTATTAAATATTATATGACTTATAAAATTTTCAATTTCCTTTTCGCTTTGTTGTTTTCTAGCTTTACCTGCCCTTTTTTCTGTGGTGTTTCAAATATATCCTTTTTTAAATGCTTTTATAGAAAATATCAGTATAGAGAGATTGATCACTATTCATAAAATTTTGCTTCCTTTATATATTTAAAAGCATGCAAAGCAACACATTAAAGTCAAATATAACATCAACCCCTTCAAACACATTCACTCACAGTATAAATTTTTAATTTAAAGCATCACAGAACAATTGTTTCTTTAAGTTTCATGTATTTGCAGCTGTATAACATATAGTATAACTTAACAAATGCTTAAAATAGTATTAAAACAGTATAGCAAAATCAATGGGGAAGCCAGATTCACTTAACAACCGTGTTACTAACTTAACAAACTGTAATGATTTACTTAACAACTTCTGTAAGAAAGGTCATAAAATGGAGCAAAATTCATTTAATAATTGTCTTGCTTAGCAATAGAAATTTTAAGCTCAATTCTGACTACCTGTATTTATTTGATAGACTTGTATAGCTGCCCAATTTGCAAAAGTGATTCTGGGATATCCTATAATTGACTAGAAACATGTAAATGAAAGTACTTGGTGTAAGATATAACAAACTCCCAGAACAGAAAAAAATAGAATAATCAAGGCTGACAACATTTCAAGGTATTTTAGATGATTCTATAGCATAACCCAATGCCCAGGGAAGAATCAGATTTTCATGGGCTAAATAAGACCAACAGATTATGGCAGGGGACGTCTGAACCTCATTCCCTAACACAGGCATTGTGACAGAGAAGGTTTGACTCCTGGGTCCCACTAGTTGTTTTGTAGAAAGGATTCAAAGTATGCCCATTCTGCCAGATGCCATGGGACAAGCAGAGGTAATTGGAAATAGGGAATGCGAAATATCCTGTCCCTATGTATGGTGGCTGTTGTGGCTCGATAGGAGCCTTTGGAGCTGCTATCAGTGAGTGGTTTCAGGATGCTCCCGGGAGAAGATAACAAGCAGTTAAGGCTCTCCTCCTGTGGATAAAAGACTGATGGTGCCACGCCTTAGTTGCAGAAGTCAATGTTCGTCGTTCTCCGTTCATGTGTAACCATTGAGAGAAGCCTTTAGCCAAGTGTCTGGATTCACGAAACTCTGTTTGGTATTTAGTTTGAGTGAAGACTTTTTGTAAGAGCCGTTTATCTATGTTTATTCTGGGCTTGCAGCCAGCTTGAGCCGGGACTGATAAAGACATTCCTTTTACAAGCTTTGTGTGGCTGTAGTTTCTGAACGGGCTAAGTGGGGGCCAGAACAGGTGGCTATACAAGTGATGAATTGAATTTCACTTGGAAGCTTATAGGTAGAATGTAGCTTGCAATAGGGAGCCAATGCAGCCTCCATTACATAGGCATATTGAAGTATACCCATTGTTTTCTTAACCACTGCATACTGGATGAATTGCATTTTCTGGGGCAGTTTTAAAGATAGCTTCAGGTGGAGCATGCTGCTGTTCTGACCTAAGCTTCCTGATACAATAAAAAGCACATGATTAGGTCCAAAACCCTCTTTTTATTACAAAGGCTGTGAATTACCGTATTTTTCGGAGTATAAGACGCACCGGAGTATAAGACGCACCAAGGTTTTGAAGAGGCAGATTTTTTTAAAAAAGTAGGTAGGTAGATAAAGGGAGAGCGAGAGAGAGAAATAGAGGGAGAGAGAAATACAATAGATAGGTAGGGAGAGTGTGTGTGTGTGTGTGTGTGTGTAGATAGGGAGGTAGAGGGATAGAGAGAGATAGAGAAATACAGTAGGTAGGGAAAGAGAGAGTAGGTAGGTATGTAGGTAGAGGGATAGAGAGAGAAATAGAAAGAGAAATACAGTAGATAGGTAGGGACAGAGAGTATATGTGTAGGTAGGTAGGTAGGTAGGTAGGTAGAGGGATAGAGAGAGAAATACAGTAGATAGATAGGGAGTGAGTGTGTGTGTGTAGCAGGGGTGGGTTCCTGCCAGTTCTAATCTCTTTTATAGAAAAGGTTCCACAAATCTACAGTGCGGTTTAGAACCGGTTCCAACTCCCTCCCCCTGCCCATCCGCACACCATCAAGATGAAGAGCGAGAGGAGGAATACTGGGAGTTGAAGTCCACAATCTTAAAGCTGTCAAGTTTGAACACCCCTGGGATTTTTTCCCTAAAGGGTTAGGGGTGCAAGGGTCTTGTAACTTGACAGTTTAAGACTTGCACATTTCAATGCCAGAGTTTTTGAGCCAACATTTTGGTTGCTAAGCAAGAGCATTGTCAAGTGAGTTTCACCACATTTTACAAGTTGGCCATGCCCACCCAGTCACATGGCTGGCAAGCCACTCCCACACGATCACATGGCCAGCAAGCCACTCCCACAAAGCAGGTTACACCTACAGAAGAGGTTCTAAAAAAAATTTGGAATCCATCACTAGTGTGTAGGTAGGTAGGTAGTGGGATAGAGAGAGAAATAGAAAGAGATAGAGAAATACAGTAGATAGGTAGGGAGAGAGAGAGAGTGAGTAGGTAGGTAGGTAGGTAGGTAAATAGCTAGATGTTTCCAGGTGTATCTATCCATGTGCTGGAGAAGGAAATTGCTGATAATCTGCAGTACCTTAAGACTTTGTTTCTGCTGGTACAGCAGAGCAATGTAATTCTCATCAATCAAGTAAAAAGCTTTCCAAAAAGAAAAAAAAGTTTTTGCACTCTGCAAACCTCCCAAAAACGGCCCCTTTTTTTCAAAAATGGGCCCGTTTTTCTTTTAAAAAAAAGGCATGAATAGCCTTATGGAGGCTTATAATGCTGCTGGGGGCTGGGGGGGGCACAAAACTGCACATTCTCCTAGGCGCTGCTTGGAGTGTCCAAGCATGGGTTAACTTCAGCTTGCTGCTCAAGGAACTGAGTTTAATTTTGATTGTAGCTCCGCCTCTTGGTTGCCTCAGAGGCTCAGTTTCAAAAAACTCAGTCGCCCTATAGGACGTCTTTCCTGGGGCTCCAGTCCTTGTGCAGCAAGCTGGACCCCAATTTATTATTTTATTAGTGATATTGTAGCTCCTTTTCCTTAGAACAGTTAGTTTAGATTGCAGATAGTTTTTCCTTGTGATTCTGCCTTTCTGTTAAATACGTCTGCCTCACATCGCGCAGACAGGCTCCCTGGGGCGCTCGCAGCCCAGACACCACCTTGGGCTACTTCTAAGTCGGGATTCCACCAGGAGCAAAGGTCTCAGTGAGTACTGGGGAGGCAGCCAGGCAGCTAGAGCCCCCCTGAGCCCCTGACAGAAGCATTAGGCTCCATGCAAACCCGACGATGCTCCAGGTGCGCAGTGCGAACGGCCGCCATTTTAAACAGTCCATTTTGGCGCGCTTTCGCTCCCAGGCTCCAGACCTTGCCGCGCAGCCTGTTTTTAACCAGCGGATCGCTGCGGAGGGCTGCCGTAAGCCCGGAGCCTTGCGTTGGGTGGCCACACAGGCTCTTGCCCTCCTTTTGCTCAAGCGGCTGCAGGGAACCCGGGCCTAACCCCCCCGCCTACCTGCCTTCAGTGCGGATCCGCCGGTGCAAGGCTGTCCCTTCAGCCAGCTCCAGCCTCCCTCTCCTCTCTTCAGCCGGCTAGGCCTCAGAGTCCCTCGAAGGCCCTCTGCTTGGATCAGGTCCTGCTCTACCTCAGGCCTGGTCTACTGCCAGAATGGAGAAGCAGCTCAGCCTTCGCAGTGTGGAAGAGAGGCAAGGGGAAAAGACCGGGCCCACTCCCAGCAAGCGTAGCAGTCCCAATCCATCGGCCAAGGGAGTTGGGGGGGGGGGTGTTTCCCCAAGGGAGAATCAGCCAAAGGCAGGCATAGCTTCCAAGGCTGAGGAAAGGATGGTGCTGCGCCGCCAGAAGGCCCTGGAAAGATAATTCCAGAAGGCCCAGGCTGCGCAGCACAAGAATTCATTGGAGCAATCCCCAAGTGACAGGGTCAGGAATCCCCTTTGACTAGAGCCATGGAGGAGGTTGTGGCTTATGGCCACAGCTACCATTTGTTCCAGAAGGAAATGAGAGTCCAAGTTTATACCCAAATTGTACAAGTTCTCCTGGAAGAGTAAAACCCCATCCAGTTGCAAAGATAGAAATCTTCTGAACTAGGGGAACCCAAAACTACTAGTTAGCTGCACACACAGAAACATGATGCTATTAACCAGCTCTACAGGTGAATCATTAATACGAAGAGGTGTGTGACTATGCCTGTCTTTTCTGAAATCAACAATCTCTTTAGTTTTTCCTAGGTTTAAAATAAGGCTGGTTTTGTTACACCAGTTCATTAAACCATCTCCCTCCGTGATGGCAAACCTATGGCATGCGTGCCGCAGGTGGCATGTGGAGCACTCTCTGCAGGTATGTGAGCCATCGCCCAGCTCAGCTCCTGCGCTCATGTCTTCCGCCGACTAGCTGATTTTCAGGTCTCTGCTGCGTATGTGGGAGACACACCTACATGTGCAGCGGGTGGGTCGCAGGGATGTGGGGAGCAGAGGTGGGTTCTTACCAGTTTGCACCTATTCGGTAGAACCGATTCATCAAATCTACCGAACCGGTTAGAAGAAGTTCCACCGGTGGACCCGGAAAGCAGGCCACATCTACAGAAGAGGTTCCAAATTTTTTTGAAACCCACCACTGGTGGGGAGCATGGGGTGGTGGTACCCCTCAGCCCATTTTTGGTCCCAGGAGGCTTCAGGCCCAAAACAGGCCACGGGGGTTACACGCACATGCACAGGCAGAAAGGGAGCATGCATGGACAGGAGGTTGCATATGCAGAGGAGATGGGATGCCACATTGCATTAAGGGTATGGGCACTTATGCGTGTACATGCTTTCGGCACTCAAGGACAAAAAGTTTGGCCATCACTGATCTACCTACTTGCTGTAAGCCCCCTTGTCATTGTAAATAAGGCCCACTACTGTTCATTTATCTGCAGACTTCACAATATGTTTGATAAACTTAGCACAATGATCATGGGTCAACAGGATGAACAACAGTGGACTTAAGACACAGCCCTGAGGAGAACCTGTGCCCAAAAAATGATGTTAGAAATATTAGGAATATCTGCAGACCACTCACATCCTAGAAGTAAACTACTTCAGGTCCTCCCCTCAGGATGTGCTACAGGGCATTGCAGGCCCAAACACAAAGATATATTTTTTTCCTCAGACTATCACTGCTGATCACAGAATTCTCACAATGCTGGCGTATGTGTATTTGCTCAATTACCATATTTCCCTGAAAGTAGGACCCAGTCTTATATTTATTTTTGCTCTAAAACACATTAGGGCTTATTTTGGGTGGATGTCTTATTGCCTACTTGGTGCTGCAGGCCCTAGGTTACAGGATAAGCCCAGCACGCTTTGGGACCTGGCAGGTACTGCAGCCCTCAGACCAGCTAACAAGGTGGGCATGGGGCTACTCTGGCCACCATCAGCCTCTAGCTCACCTGTTGCTGCTCTGCTGCTGGCTGCTGCCACTCCCTCACCTTTCACCCTGGCTTTTCATGCCCATCATCAAATCCCAGCTGCAACTCACTAGCCTCCACTGCCTCCCGCTGGAACTGCCACATGTACCCCGCAGGCTGGGCAGCGCACTTCTCCCTTGCCCCTGCCCTTTGCAGCTTTGGTGGGTGTCTGGCAGGTGGGGAGAGGCAGCTTCATCGCTACCTGCCTTACATCATCTTGTGGCGGCAGTCCACTGGACAGGCCAAGATGGACAGAAGCCAGTGGTAGAGCAGCATCAGTAAGGTACAGGTAGAAGGCAGCCAGGACAAGCCGCGCACTGATCTCGCACAGCTGGCACAAGAGCTGCAGCATCTGCCAGGGCCCAAAGAACGCCAGGCTCAGCCCATAGCTGGCATCTGCAGTACTGAGTAGGCTGATGCTCAGCAGCCCAAAGGCAATCGCGGGTGAGGCGATTCAGGCAGTGTGGGTCTACCAGCAGATGCTGGTGGGGCTCTGGCAAGCTAGCAGTAAGAGAGTGTTCTGGAATTGTAAATCTGGGCTGACTGACTGTGTGCCAGACAGCAGCGAGAGTGGATAGGTAGCCCCCTGCCAAGAGGGAGATTACAAGGACAAGAACTTGCTTCCTTCACAGCACAAGAGGAAAGAGGTGGGGGAAGCAGTTAGGATGTTGCTGCACAGGCAGGCCTGGGGGCAGTGCCACTGCAACTGAAGAAGAACCGGGACACTGATGAATGACAGTATTCACTGATGAGATACTGTAGCAGCAGCCTGAGCAAGACGCGAACTCCAGGCCTGGTGAAGCGCAAACTGTAGTCGCTGCCTACGGCAGAGCCACAAGGTGAGCTGCAGTAGAGAGTGGTTTAGTGGTTTATTCGAATTGTATGCCGCCCTATTCCCAAAGGGACTCAGGGTGGCTGACAAACCAGAAGGGAGGGGAGCAAATACAAAATAGTAAAACAAAAACAGAACAACAATACAAAACAATTTAAAAGTCACAACAAGCACAACCAATTTGAGTAGGAGTGGAACTCAACAGCCCCAGGCCTGCTGGAACAGCCAGATCTTAACGGCTTTATGGAAAGCCTGAAGGGTGGCGAGGGTCCGAATCTCCATGGGGAGATCGCTCCAGAGGGCCGGAGCAGCCACAGAGAAGGCCCTCCTCCGAGTGGTCGACAGCCAGCATTGGCCGGCAGATGGAATTAGGAGAAGGCCTAATCTGTGGGATCTAATGGGTCTATGGGAGGTGATTGGCAGAAAGCGGTCTCTCAAATATCCAGGTCCAATACCATGTAGGGCTTTATAAGTGACAACTAGCACCTTGAAGCGTATCCGGAGACCAATAGGCAGCCAGTGCAGCTCTGGAGGATAGATGTAACCTGGGTGTACCGAGGCGCACCCATGATCGCAAGTCTTGAGGTCACAAGGGCGTGAGTGACTGTTGTAAGAGCCTCCCGGTTCAGGTAGAGATGCAATTGGTGCACCAGGCGAACCTAGGCAAATGCCCCCCTGGTCACAGCCGACAAATGGTGATCTAAAGTCAACTGTGGATCCAGGAGGACTCCCAAATTGCGAACCCTGTCTGAGGGGCGTATAATTTCACCCCCCAGCCTGAGAGATGGAATACCTGGCCAATTTGTGGGAGGGAAAAACACAAGCCACTCGGTCTTGTCAGGATTGAGAGCCAGCTTGTTCACCCCCATCCAGACCCTAACATCCTCCAGGCATTGACACATCACGTCAACCGCTTCACTGAGTTGGCACGGGGCGGACAGATACAATTGAGTATCGTCTGTATACTGGTGGTATTTTATCCCGTGCCGTCGGATGGCCCTCGGTGATGAGGCTGCCTGGCAAAATAAGCAGGGCCAGAGCTGGCGAGAATGCATGGAGAAACAACTCTAGGTACCTGGAGAGGTGGAACAAGAGGCAGCTCCTGGCCCTTGTTGGTTCAGCTGATCTGTAGGACTGCGATTAAGGGGACAAATTAGATCCAGGCTGAACTTGGGGTGACGCTTTACCCACATTGCTGATCCCACTTTTTTGCCAAGTTATGCCGCATGCCCCCTCCCACGCACAGATGACACTTAGCACCAAGGCTGGCTGCTGGAGTCATGCTGGTGGAGCAGAAAGAGTCCAAGCCTCCAGAGATGACCAGGGAAGGGAAGGAGCCACTGTTCTAAGTACTACCTCAGGGATCATTGTCAGTGATTGTGAGGAGACACATGGTTGGGTGTGTGGTTTTGGTTGTTCCTGGCCCGGAGGGCAGAAGGAATATGTTTTCTCCTCTAATATTGCTTCCTCCTTGGCCACGGTGGGTGGGGTACAGTTTCAACTCAGACCTGTGGGCTTCTGAATTGATATACCCAGAAGTGAGGTAGAACACCCTCCCTTTAGTTTTGTTTTTTTGCCGTGTTTTTATTTGGGTCAAACTGTGTTCGATCAATTTTCACATCTGTTGTGCCTTCCCACTCCGTCCCACTGTGTCTTTGCTTGCCCTTGGCTACTGCTGGACATTGTTGCCCCCCTCTTCCGCTTCGTCCTGTGCTGGCCATGCTCACCCATCCACTCAGGCTGATGGTGATCTTCACTAGGGCTTATTTTTTGGGGATGGCTTATATCATGCACACACTTAAAAATCAGGCTAGAGCTTATTTTCTGTTTAGGTCTTATTTTCGGAGAAACGATAGTATTGCTATAACATTATTTATCGTTATTATCCTTCTTACTCCGCCCTCTTATTGGGATGGGGATGATGATGATGATGATGATGATAATGATGATGATCCTATGTTGCCTTGTATGTACACTGAGAGAGTCTGCATCAGAGACAAATTCCTTGTATGTCATACTTGGTCAATTAATAAATTATTCTATTCTATTCCATTCCCTTTCCTTCCATTTCATGTATTGCTTCTGTGTGGGATAGAGCAAAGTTAGAAAGCAGTAAGAGCTAGAATTAGAATTAATGTTATAACTTTTCTTATTTAGCTGAGAAAATGAGGAAAGTACACACATACAATATTCAAGCATATTATGGTTTAGGAAAATTTGCTGTATTACCATTTTTTTTCTTTTTGCAGTCAGGAGTTCCATTTCTTACTTAGTGGTATTTTAATTTTTAATTTTATACACTCCTTCATATACATGTCAGTAATTAACAGAATGTCAGAATCAAAGCAATGCTTGCACACAATTTTTCTTAAACAGAAATTCTGCTAGGCAATTTCAAAAAAGTAGAATGAACCCTGACACAGTGAAAAAAAGTAAATGCTGATTCTTTCCACTTCTTTCTATTGAACTTTCTGTATCCAAAGTCGAGTGGAGTTTACTTATTAGTAAATAATAGTCAGAAAATTGGAAAGCCAGTTAGATTATACATTTAGACTTTAGATTCATTTCTCCTTCAAGTTTATTTTTGCATTCAACTTTTATAGTAATCGATACATTATGACTTTTATTGCTTCTTTTTCAAAATCATGCTGTTGTTTACATTTTACTTTTTATTCATAAAAATTGCTATAGGATAATTCAAACATTGTGATACCATTGGATTGGTCATACATGCTTATTGTTCTTGGTTGTTGGTGAACCACCAATCTAGAATTGATCCTGTGGACCCTCCATTGCTATCAGTGCTTCCTCAAAGGCTATCTCCTCCCATATATTTTGCTTTCTTCTCCCTTGATATTTTACTTACCATATTTTTTGGAATATAAGACACACCTTCGCCCCCCAAAAAGAGGGTGAAAATGTGGGTGCATCTTATACACTGAATGTAGCCCCACCGACCCACAGGCCCCCATCCTTTGCCTCTGCCTCCCAGCAATTCACCTCCTTGCAGCAAATGGGGAAAATGGGGCTTGCGGAGGCAGCAAGAGGCTATGCAATCCCTGCAGACTGAAACAGCTGATGATTGGGAGGCCCATGCTGAAATTGAAAGTGAAACTTGCTGTTTGCTGCAGGAGACAAATTGCTGGGAGGCAGAGGCAGATTTTTTTTCTTGGGCTAATCAGGTTGTTAGCTGCAAGGAGGTAAGTCAATAACTATAAATGCCTATAGAATGTTCAAATTACTAATTTTTTAAAGACTGCTTTATTATTGTTCTAGACAACTTAACAAAATGAAGAAGCTTTTTAAAATAAATGTCTGATCTGAAGAGGCCCAATGCTATTGTATCTTCTTTTAAATAGCAGAGAATAATGTATACTTCCAGAAAGCCACATCAATTTTAACAGCTTCTGTACAAATATAGTCTGAAATGTAACAGTGTCCTGTTGTCTAATTAGACCCTGACATAGTCATGTTTAGAGTAGATCTATTTAAATAATTGGGAGGAGTTAGTGTAACTACATTTAAGAAAACTTTCTGGCATTAATATACTGCCATAACGTACATTTCTCCAATTCTTTGGTATTTCTATGGGTCAGGCACACATGCACAGAAATACACCACAAACTGTATATTGTCTATACTTTTTGCTGTTTGTTGCAAGGAGGCAAATTGCTGGGAGGCAATTTTTCCCCCCTTGCTTTCCTCCCCAAAAGATAGGTGCATCTTATACTTCAGAGTGTCTTATACTCCGAAAAATACGGTAATCATTTTCTGAAGCATGTCTGTTCTGGAAACATGCAAACATTTAAATTTGATTAAGTGAGCTGTGAACAGAAAACTTAAGAAACAGACCAGATTTACTCTTAAGCTTTCTTTTTTATTTAAATCTGATTAATTATGATAAAAAGACTACTTAAATCATTATAAAAAAAGCCTTTAGAGGGTAAAATGAAGAAGTGCTGAAGAAAGCGTAAAACAACAGAATAGTTGTGTCCCAGATGAAGTTTGGAATCCTCTCCAGCCCTCCAAAATTTCTTCTCTTTAAAATATTACCCTGGCCTATTCCTATCTTTGACCTTTTACTACTTCTCTACAAGATCAAAGTATATGTTATGATCTTAACCTCTTTCCCTTATTTATCCATGTGCAGCTTGCTAATCATTTCCTGTGTTTTGTAACAGATGTAGAATTCAAAAGAGAATAGAAATGGGTTAAAGGGGGGCAGGGTCCTGATTCTATGAGGCAAATAAAGATTTATACTTTTGGCATTTATTTGGACAATAGTGTGTCTTGGCATAACAATAGTAATTACATAGAATTTGTTTTGGTGATTTCTTTCAGGTTGTTTCTGTTCCACAATCTTTCTTCATGCAGATCTGTACCTTGTATTCTGTAGATCTGTTTGTTGATGCAAAATACCAGACAAATTGCCTTATGTAGGGAAAGATTGGGGAAGAGTTAGAAAGCTGTTAAGTCACTTTTCCTCTTGCTAGACTAACTGAAACCTACAAGGTAGGAACTGGGATAAAAATAATTCTCGCAAACAAGGAAATGAATTGCTCATAAAAAGCTAGAGTGTTTCAAAGATTATTTTTACTGTGGTTACAGATATATCACATGAGTCAAAAATAAGATGGTTCACTTCAGTGTTGTGGTATAAAAACCTTGAGCTAGTTTCACAGTGGTGCGCAATCCTTATGTATTATTGCCCTATCTATAAAAATAATTCTCAAGAAACTTAAATCTTAGGAGAATTCGGTGAATATATTGACATTTAATACTACATATTAAATTATCTGGATCTGTTAAGCTTATTTAATCATTTGATTGGCTTTGTCACATATTGGATCTTTAGGATATCAAAAACAAATATCATTTATCTTTGCTAAATAAAATGCAAAGACACCGTGTTTAACAATGACTCCATCATTGATACAGTCCCACAATATCTAGTCTTTAATTCAAGATATTTTCTTCAGTAAGAACCATCCCTTCCAATCAATCAAAACAATTTTACTTACATATAAACTGTGGCATGTTACCATTTAGTATGCATGTGTTGTTATTTCATGATATTAGGTTTGGTTATTGATGGTGGTATTAATTAGATACAAAATATATTTATTGTAAATGGTCCTTGAGGGTAGATGAGGCCCTGGAGGTTTTCACTTGAGGGTTTGGTGATTTTATGCTGTATATGTAATTTACGTCCATGAATTTCTTAATTTATCTTAGTTATTTTATTTTCAGTTTGCTGATATAAACTTGTAGCTTTTAAATGAAAATAGTAATTATGAAATCCTCCCAGGTGATAACTGAAATGCCATATATACTTCATAGAAGCCCAACTGTGGGTAACTCAATATTTAAATTTTTAACCAAAATACCCTGAAAAATGCACCACTTAGGGATAATCCAATCTTTTCTTCATATATTTTTGTATGTTTTAATTTTTACAATTGACATCCATGGCTGGCAACATAGGTGGCATGTGATCATATATTCTTAATCTATCCTCTAGCTGAAAGATGAAATGAAAAATACTGGTGTTGTGATTGTATTCATATCAAAGGGTTATACAAACATTTTAAATTGAATTGTCAAGCTTAGTTTTAATTATGAAAAAGAATATGATTTTTATTTAAAACTAATATGTTATCTTTTAAAAACCTGAAGTTATTAAATAAAAACCTCAACTTTTAAGAATTAAAAATTACAAACATTTCTGTAAATTTATCTGGTTATACATCTCCCTAAAAACAGAGAAACTTATTTTGAAGTTCTGTAGAGACTCAGTATATATTATTGAGTGAGGAGATAACTTGCTGTAGGTTAACAGTTTTTTTCTAATTGAAAAAAACCTTTATCTTCATACCCAATATATATATATAACATTTTATCTAAATATGAAAGCAAAGTCCAAATTGCAGTAGTAATGTACAGTGAGGGGAAAAATATTTGATCTCCTCCTGATTTTGTACATTTGCCCACTGACAAAGAAATGATCAGTCTGTAATTTTAATGGTAGGTTTATTTTAATAGTGAGAGACAGAATAACAATACAAAAATCCAGAAAAACGCATTTCAAAATCGTTATAAATCAGCAAAATTTCTGCCATCTCCCATGCATCTTTTATACAGGTAATGAGCATATCCATCTCTTAAAGGGAGTGCTCCTAATCTCAGCTTGTATAAAAGACACCTGTCCTCAGAAGCAATTAATGAAGATTCCAAACTCTCCACCATGGCCAAGACCAAAGAGTTGTCCAAGGTTGCCAGAGACAAGATTATAGAACTGCACAATGCTGGGCTGGGCTACAAGACTATCACCAAGCAACTTGGTAAGAAGTTGACAACAGTTGGTGCAATAATTTGCAAATGGAAGAAACCCAAAATAACTGTCAATCTCCCTTGGTCTGGGGCTCCATTTAAGATCTCACCTGGTGGAAGTTCATGAGAATGGTGAGGAATCAATCCAGAACTACATAGGAGAATCTTGTCAATGATCTCAAGACATCTGGGACCATATCACCAAGAAAACAATTGGTAAATACACTACACTGTGAAGGACTGAAATCCTGCAGCACCCACAAGGTCCTCCTGCTCAAGAAAGCACATATACAGGCCTGTCTGATGTTTGTCAATGAACATCTGAATGATTCAGAGGAGTATTGGGTGAAAGTGTTTTGGTCAGCTGAGACTCTTTGGCATCAAGTCAACTCGCCATTGCTTATGACCCCAAGAACACCATCACCACCGTCAAACAAGCTGGTGGAAAGATTATGCTTTGGGTGTGTTTTTCTGCTAAGGAAGCAAGACAACTTCATCGCATCAAATGGATGATGGACAGAGCCATGTACCATCATATCTTGGGTGAGAACCTTCAGCCAGGGCATTGAAAATGGGTCGAGGATAGTTATTCCAGCATGACAATGACCCAAAACACATGGCCAAAGAAACAAAGGAGTGGCTCAAGAAGAAGCACATTAAGGTCCTGGAGTGGCCTAGCCAGTCTCCAGACCTTAATCCCAAATCTGCGGAGGGAGTGGAAGGTTCAAATTGCCAAACGTCAGCCTCGAAGCCTTAATGACTTGGAGAGGATTTGCAAAGAGGAGTGGAACAAAATACCTCCTGAGATATGTGCAAACCTGGTGGTCAACTACAAGAGATGTCTAACCCCTGTAATTGCCAACAAGGGTTTTGCCACCAAGTACTAAGTCATGTTTTGCGAAGGGGTCAAATACTTATTTCACTCATTAAAATGAAAATCAATTTATAATTTTTTTGAAATGCTTTTTTTTGGATTTTTGTTGTTGGTATTCTATCTCTCACTGTTAAAATAAACCTACCATTAAAATAACAGACTCTCTGTTGGCAAACATACAAAATCAGCAGGGAATAAAATACTTTCCCACCTCACTGTACATGTATAAGATCCACGTTGACGATGCATATCGTTTAAAAGCAATACATCAGGCCAGGGACAGCTATAGTGTGTATGTGGGAGGACCAAAGTCAGTTGGTCTATCTCATATGCCACCCATTTAACCAAAGCTGGCTAGCTGGTTAACAATAAAAACACCAATATAAAAATTTGAATTAAAATTGATCAAGATAGAAAGGAATGGAGAAGATAAGATTCTTGTCTGAACTATTAGCTATCTCTAGAATGACATGCTGCCATTGAGACCCCAATCCAGTTGGCAAAGCCATGTCTTCAGGCCCTTTCAGAAGGGTGGGTTTGGATCTCACCTTGAAGGGTACAATGTTCCTGAAGTGGGAGCTCTGGCAGAAAAGACATTTCCTGGAAAGGAATTCTTTGACTAATGGGGTCTGCTGCATGGTCCTTCTGCCAAGATGTGTGGGATGGGCTAGTCCCAGTAGGGTGACATGGTTCTTCAGATAACATGCACCATGTCATAAAGGGCTTTAAACATGCTAATCAATATCTTGAAATGAACCTGGAAGCAAACTGGCAATCCACTCTAATAAATGTTGTTTATAATATATTTACCATTATATTGGCTGAATGTATAAGGAAGTGCATTCCCAAATTGATACACACAGATCATACAGACTATTTTTAAAAGAGAGGGATGATGGACAATAGTACTGTAGAAGTATTTTAAACACATTAGCAATAACACTTAGACTTATATACTGCATCGCAGTGCTTTATAGCTCCCTTTAAGCCAGTTATGGCTAACCTTTTTTCCATCGCTTGCCAAAAGCGGGGGGAGCACAGGGGGATTGTGCGCGAGCGTGCCCGCACCCAAAATGTTATATGCATGCCCCCCTCCGGGTTCCCTGTAGGGCCGTTTTTCACCCTCCAAAGCCTTCAGGAGGCTTCCCTGAAGCCTCCGGAGTGCAAAAACTGCTCAATGCAAAAAAGGGAAGTCTATTCTGGAACTTCCAGTTTGCATGTTGGGTTGTTTTTTGCCCTCCGGAGAAGGGCAAAAAAGAGAAGCCTCTGGAGGGCGAAAAACGGCCTTAAAAGAAGGCTGAAATCAGCCTGGAACTGACAGGGCAATGCCTCATGTGCTCTAACACAGTGGTCCCCAACCCCCGGTCCGCGGACCGGTGCCGGGCCGTGGAGTACCTGGCACCGGGCCGCGCAGCGGCCGGGGGCCATGATCGCTGCAGCGGCCGGGGGCTGCCACCAAAGGACCTTCCCGGAGTTGCTTTTCTGAGCAACGGGGAGACAGAAGGGACAAAGTACCGTCCGTTTTGCCCATGCCACGAGGGCAGCAGGAAGACTAGGACAGGGATCTCCTCTTGGCTCCAGCCAGGGAGAGAAGCAGCAGAGAAAGGTAAACCAGCATTTTATATTTTATTTGCTTTATTTGCTTTGCGCCCGAGTGGGGCGGGGAAAACACCTCGCCAGAGGCTGCTGGAGAACTCTTTCCAAAGAGAGGGTCTGGGAACTGGGCGGGCGAGATTGGAGCGGGGAGCCAGGGAGCGCACTTGCTCCCCTTTCCCATGGCCTGCCTTTCTCCACGGAGCCTGTGGATGCGGCTGCTGGCTGTGCAGGTAGCCTGGAGGGAACCCCCGAAGCTCCTGGCATGGCCCTAGCATTGGAGATCCACGTTTCCAAAGCGTAGCATTATTTCACTCCTCTCCTGTTTTTTGTGGGGGGAGCTACGAGAAGCGGGTGGTGGCACTTGGGGAATATTTGTGTCCCCGGGAGATCTGCTCTTCCCCGCCCCTTACCTCCGAAGGGGAGGCCAGGCGTGGGAGAGAGTGCTAATGATAATGACCGATTCCCTCCTGTTTCTGTGGGTTTGGGGGGTGGGGAGAGAAGGTAGTTGCAGAGCCTGGACTGAAGTTAGGAGGCTGACTCGCTACAATAAGCAGTGACCATTATTTGGAGGAAGAAAAAGCATAGCAGTGCGACGGAGATTCACTCTTTCAGAACCTGCATCATCTTTTTTTCAAATTAAAAAAAAAAGTCTTTTAAACATTCTTATTCCTAAAGGCAAAAAGCCCCATGAGGCTTGCTGGAGAACGGAGCGGAGGTGACGTACGAGGGGGAGGCTGGGCGCCATGGTGGGGGAAGCTGTTGCTGAAATAATTTGATCTGTCAGGAACTCGGAGGGGGGGGGAGGTCAGTGGGAAGCCAGCCGTAGCTCTGAAGTTGCTTTCCTTTCTACTGAATCCCCGGTCTTCACTCCCTCCCTCTTGCAGCACGCCCCGATGTGAAAAACGCCGAGATCGGCACACTTGGGGCTGCTGCTGCTGTGATGTCCAGGGAGGCTCCGCTGGTCTAGAACCCATCCACGGGGGGAGGGATCGTCTTCCCGAATGGGCTGGTAAGGGGATAGAAAAGGTTTTTCTCCAGTTCCAGGTTTCAGCTTCTTGGCTCCATTATCTCATTATCTCTTTCCAGCTTCTTTTGTTGAGCCTCTAATTAAGGCTCATTTTTATGCCTTAATAAAGATCACCTGGTTAAAAAGAAAGAAGAGGCTCCACTGGTCCGGAGCCCATCTGCAGGTTGGGAAGGAGGGAGAGACAGACAGAAAAACAGACAGACAGAGACACAGAGAGAGATGCACACACAGAGTGAGTGAGTGAGTGAGTGAGTGAGTGAGTGAGTGAGTGAGAAACAGATAGACACACACACATACATATACACACAGAGTGACAGAGAGAGGAAGGGAGGGGAGAGGGATAGAGTGATAGAGAGGGAGGGAGAGACAGACACACACAGAGTGTGTGATTAAGTGAGTGAGTGAGAGATAGACACACACACACACATACACACAGAGTGACAGAGAGACAGGAAGGGAGGGGAGAGAGAGAGAGAGAGAGAGAGCTTTCAATTTGTAGGGATGTAACCTGGCTGTTTTTGCCTGCTCTCAAAATGAGCAGGGTTGAACCTGGCTAATAATTGGAGGGGAACCCACCTGGGAATCTCAGTACTGTATATTTAATAGTAAAATATTAAAAATTGTCCAAAAGCAACAATGACAATTTTCATACTACTGCTAAGAAAATTACGACACATCAATAAAATTATAGGAGCTGAGTTTAACTCAAGAGAAACTTTTCTAAAGGTAGACAGTTATATAACAATTCCACAATTCTGAAAGAACAAGCTTGTTCTATATGAAATTTAATGCTACAGTAGAATGAAGTAACACTGAAGGTAAGTGCAGGTAGTCCTCAATGCACGACCACAATTGAGCCCAAAATGTATGTTGTTAAGTGAGAAATTGATTGAGTTTTGCCCCATTTTACAATTTTTCTTGCCACATTTGTTAAGTGAAACAATTTTTTTAAATCAAACATCCCCCCCCCCCCGTCAATGGTGTCCCTTACCTAAAAGTCCACTGGGTAATTTTGGTCATTTGCTCTCAGATGAACCAATCTCACTGTTGTTGCAGGAAAAAATGGCACAATATTTATTTATTAGACTTATATATGCTGCTTTGGGCTTCTGATATTTGCTGCAGCGCAAAGGCTCCTGGGCCGTGCGCAAAAGCTCCTGGGCCGTGCGCAAAGGCTCCAGGGAAGAGAGGGAACAACGCCCCCCCACCCCTGCGCGCGCTCAGCGGGCCACGGTAAAATTATCAAAGGCTGACTGGTCCGCGGCGATAAAAAGGTTGGGGACCACTGCTCTAACAAATGGCTCCGCATGCCACCTGTGGCATGCGTGCCATAGATTCGTCATCACGGCTCTAAGCAGTTTACCTTGTTAGCATATTGCCCCCAACAAACCTAGAAAGAATGGAAAGCTGAGTCAACCTTGAGCCAGTGAAACTCAAACTGCCAAACTGCTGGCAGCCTGCAGTCAGCAGAAGTAGCCTTCAGTATTGCATTCTAACCACTGTGCCACCATGGATGTTAAAATATATCAATATTAAAAAAAAGAAGGCATGAAAAAGTTTTTTTGAAATTTTAATTGTTTACTTTTACTAGGTTTAAACAAAATGAAATCTGGAGAAGTTAAAATATAAGCAGCAAACAGCAATGATTGTATTGAATGGAACATTTTTTGCAAATTTCTCAATATGCAAAAGTATAAGGCATATGTGTCTGCTCTCTCTCTTACTATTTGTAATCTCTTTGAAACAAGATGTGAGAAGACAAATAGATCAAAATTCAAAGAGAAGAATATAAGATGTATTATGATATACTGTTAACAATTAGGTATCCATAAAATTCTATATGGTAGCTGATACAAACAATTAAAGTGTCTATGGAGATTCTCAGTCACTCAGGTCATGGTTGTCCCAAAGTTGCTTTTCTAAGAGGCAACAAGATGTTCTGGTTTTTCTTTGAAGACATTTTGCTTTGCAAGAAACTTCTTCAGCTCTGACTGGATGGTGGGGAACGGAACAATTTATACTCCTTGCAGACAGTCATTTGCATTCTTTTAGCGAGTCATTAAAGTCACGTGGAGTCTTGGGTCTCAGATTTTGTACACATTCTCTTAAGTTGAGATACTTTGGTTCAAAAAATTGTTGTCTTATGATCACCGTTTTGCAGTTAAAATGTTTCAGTAATGAAAGTTTTATTATATAGATTATGGAAAGAAATAAAATGAGATCTTGAACAATGGGAGAAGTTGGAAAAGGATTTATTGCAACAATAAAAATCAATTTTATGCAAAATGAACTTTATATTTCAAAGGATGCTGATTTGATTTTCAGACAAAAACTGCTGGGTTCACAAAACAATCAACATATTTATGTATATAGATTAGGAAAAAAATAACAGTAACACTTAAAATTCTACAAGATTTAAAAGAAAGATAAATTAACATTCTCCAAATTAAGACTGTACAGAGAGCAAGCTTCCTGTTACAGATAACAGAATAGATAAGAGCTCTGAACAGTAGATATTAGTGATAAAAGGAACAATTATAGCTATTGAACTTCATAGGTAGCTGTGGCATAAAAAATACAAAACAACTTGAAAGGGTGTATAATAAGACAAAGCTCTTTAAAATCTGGAATTAAGAACAAGAATAATTCATTATTTCTTTTTAAAATGTATCACCATACCTGGGGAGTCAGGAAGTAAGATTGAATCTGTGCATTGTTAATTATTACTAATGACTTTGTTTTTAGCTCACTTCCTAACTTGCTTTCTCAGTGCTTTCTCAGATTATGATTACTTCCTTTTTTTTTGAGGGGTAATGACCATGAAATCTATTTGAAAGCTGTTGTGATATGAAAGGATTGTGACTTGGGTTTTTTGCCTGTTGGCTGGAATGGCATCCTTGTTTTTGACAAGCAAAAAAGAGTCAATATGTTGATCTAAGCATAAAGACTTATTTTTTTCCAATAATAATTAAGATACCGTATTTTTTGAGTATAAGACGTACCGGAGTATACGACATACCTTAATTTTGAGAGGGTGGCGAGACAAGAAAAAAAAGAATTCTGCCTCTGCCTACCAGCATTGGGATCAGCGGCGTCCTCACTTCCACTCAGATTTTGATAACAAGATCTTTTTATCCATTTAAAACAAACCCTATCACCCTACGCACATTTAACTGGAGTGAGTGTGGTGGGGGATAATTTTCATGGGAGCAGAAGAGGGACCTGCTCCGTGCCTGAGACACCCCATCTTCCTACCTATAGCCATAGCCATTGAAAGCCTGGCTTCCTCACAGCAAGGCCCGATAGAGATGCAGTGCTTCAGTCCTCCTGGATGCTGCCATCTCGTAAACACGGTGCTGGGCTTCCCAGCAAGCCCACTATCCCTTTGCTGCCTCAGTTGGAGCCTGATTCCGCAAGTGGCCTGGGGAAACATGGAGGTCATGACTTGGTTGGCGAAGCAGGTATTGTGCAGGAGGTGTAAGGCAAGGCAGCTAAAAGCTCGGCCTGCCCCTTTTCCAGATGACCTAGGTGGAGGGCAGTTGGCTTTTGCTCCTGGTCCAGGAGGAAAGAGGTGAGTGCGGAGAAGGAGGAGGGTGCATGGCTCTGCAATGTGCAGTGGGGAACCGGGGAGGAAAACATTTTCAGGTGACAGTGCTGGCTGTACACCCTGTTTTGGGATTTGGGGAGGGGATCGCAGTGCTGCTGCCCAAAAACGCTTTCCTCCCCAATTTGGGCAGAGCCCAAAAAGTGGCTAACTGTCTGAAAAACACAGTTCCAGGTGATGGGTCTCCAAACGCCGAAACCCGCATTTTTATGAGGGCAAGCGGCTCCACGAATTGCATTGGGGAATTAGGCCAACGGGCAGTGGTGGCTGGAAAGGAGAGATGTTTTGCTTTCGGGGCTCCTGCTCAGCTCGGCTCTCAGGGGGGCTTAAGCAGCAGCTCCTCACATTGCTGGGGAGTGAAGTCATCATGGCCATTGTCTCCCCTGAGCTGCCTGCCGAGTCTCTGAGGCACCTGCCGCTTGCAGGAGGAGGAGGAGGAGGAGTGGTGTAAAGCAATGCCATTTTAAACCAAAGCCTCTGAAAGAGAGCTGCTCTTGGAACCTGCCGAAAACTGCCTTTCTTTCCCAGTTACAATTAGCCACTTTTTATGCCTCCACCCAAATTGGGGAGGAAAGCGTTTTCAAGCAGCAGCACTGCGATCTCCTTCCCGAATCCAAAAACAGGGCATACAGCCAGCACTGCCACCTGAAAATGTTTCCCCGGTTCCCCGTTGCACATCACAAAGCCACCCATCTGGGCCAGGAGAAAAAGCTGACTTCCCTTTACCTGGGTCATCTGGAAAAGGGGCAGGCAGAGCTGCTAGCCGCCTTGCCTTAAACCTCCTGTGCAGTGCCCGCTTTGCTAACTATCCCAACCTCTATGCTTCCCCAGGCCGCTTGCAGGTGGGGGCCAGCGGGTGGATGAGCCTACCTTCGAACTATAAGACGCACCCAGATTTTCATCCTCTTTTTGGTGGAAAAAAGGTGCGTCTTTTACTCTGAAAAATACTAAGTAATTAGAATTGAAGTCCTGTGGATGTTATGTTTTTTGTTTTTGTGAATGAAGTTTGTACTTGCCAATGGTATAAACTCTCAATTCCATATATAAACAGTATATAATCTATCTTAGATATATGAACTATTATAGCTGTGAGTAAGCCTCTACTGAAATCACTGCAAGCTCCTATGAAAAAAGAACAACAAAGAAATTAGAGATATAGTTAATAAAGCAAAATGGGATTATTTATGTTTTATTTTTATTTTCAGGATTCAAATGCCCAGTTTGTTCCAAATTTGTATCTTCAGAGGAAATGGATTTACATCTTGTGATGTGTTTGACAAAACCAAGGATAACCTATAATGGTAAGGGATAAAAGTTCATAATTGAGTTTAATAATTAAATTAATATAATCTTTGCAATTTTAATGTACTTCTTCAGGTTAGATTCTGAATGTAAAGATCTGGTTCCAAAAATTAACATCAATACAGAGCATACAGGTGAAAGTCGAAAAATTAGAATATCGTGCAAAAGTTCATTTATTTCAGTAATGCAACTTAAAAGGTGAAATTAATATATGAGATAAACTCATTACATGCAAAGCAAGATAGTTCAAACTGTGATTTGTCATAATTGTGATGATTATGGCTTACAGCTCATGAAAACCCCAAATCCACAATCTCAGAAAATTAGAATATTGTGAAAAGGTGCAATATTCTAGGCTCAAAGTGTCCCATTCTAATCAGCTAATTAAGCCATAACACCTGCAAAGGGTTCCTGAGCCTTTAAATGGTCTCTCAGTCTAGTTCAGTAGGAATTACAATCATGAGAAAGACTGCTGACCTGACAGTTGTGCAGACACCCTCTATAAAGAGGGAAAGCCTCAAAAGGTAATTGCAAAAAAAGTTGGATGTTCCCAAAGTGCTGTATCAAAGCACATTAATAGAAAATTATATGGAAGGGAAAAGTGTGGAAGAAAAAGGTGCACAAGCAGCAGGGATAACTGCAGCCTGGAGAGGATTGTCAGGAAAAGGCCATTCAAAAGTGTTGGGGACTTTCACAAGGAGTGGACTGAAGCTGGAGTCAGTGCAGCAAGAGCTACCACACACAGACGGATCCTGGACATGGGCTTCAAATGTCATATTCCAATCGGACTGAGTCTACACTTATGATGTAATCGGGCCCTTGTGGCTCCTCCCCAGTTTCAGACTCAGTCCAACCTGGACTGGCTGTGAGAATTGATCTCTCCTCGAAATTATTTAATTATATCTTTAATTGGTGAATTTTTCCAAAAAACTTTGTGGTTCCTTTAAATTGGTTCCTTAAATAATCCTTTATTCTACAAATTGGAAGGAAATTCGAAACTGATCTCTGGCTACCTCTCCTCAGCCATCTGATTGCCTGCGGCCACGAGTTCACTTAAGAAGCCTGCCTTACAATCAGATCGGCCAGCTCACGAGCTACGGCTCTACGGCTGTTTCCCCGCGGTGCTCCTTTATTCTGGGCACTCGGAGGGACGTGAGACTGGCCATTTCACGCACAGCGGTTCCAGGTGAGTCCGGTGGCCATTCTGCAGATCGCCTGGCCATACTTAATATCAGTGGCCATTTTGCGGCTCGGAAAAGCCTCAGAGAAAAAAAGTCAGCCATTTTGGACACTTTAAAAAAGGCGCTAACTCTACAGCAGCCGTTGGGAGTGCCCAGAAATGCGGGATCACCCCAGGTGGACTGGATCAGGAGCGCCTGGCCAGCAAACGGATGAGACCGTTGCCTATCTTATTGGGGTGTTGATTTTTGTTTGGGGAAGTGGCTGATCCAGCTATGGATACCAATGCAGGACTAGAGGAGGCAGGGCCATCAGGGGTAAAGAGCAGCAGGAAGAGGCAAGTAAACCCAAAGAGTAAACCCAAGGTCTCTAAAGCGACTACCAGGACAGAAGAGCGTAGGCAGAAGGCGCTTGAAAAAGAATTTCAGAAGACCCAAAAACAACAACATAGTCTAACTGCCCAGCCCTCCCTCCTTCCCTCCAAGGATCACCAAGTGGCATCTCCAGCTCCACCTGTCCTGCCTCCCATGGGCCCTGACACTCCTCCCCCAGCTATTCAGAAGGGGAATTGTCTTCTTTGGAGTCCTCGTCTTCGATGGAACCTGACAACAGAGGCAATTTCTTCGATGTCACTCTCAATAGGGAACACACCTTTGAACAGGCTTCCCTCCTGGTTACACATGGCTCTGGGGTCCCCCACACCATGTACACCTCTCCTGCTGATATGGCAACCATCATTGCTGAAACCATTAAACAGGTCATGGCTGCTGGCCTACAACAGCAACCCCAACCTGGTCCATCACATGGCCATAAGCATACATTTTCTGCTGCGGCTCAGCAACCTGATTCCTCTGCCTCTACTTCTCAGGCCTCAATTGACAGAGAGCAAGATAACCTGCGGGATTCAGACCTGTCTGATGATGAAGTGGTCACCTCAGATGTCCCTGCCTTTACCCGATTATTCAAAACTGATCGTTTCAAGTCCCTTCTACTTAAGGCCACTAAAGATGCTAACTTACCATCTTCTGCTTCAGCTTTTACTTCACAGAATAAACCAGCAGAACCGGCTTCAACTGAGGGTCCTAGTACCCCAGTCACCAAACCCACGGTGGAAAAAGAGTTCCCAATTATCAGACTGGGGCCTGGGCTGTTAGGGTCTCTACGGCCACTTCCTTTTTCTCCAGGGCGGCCCTGGTTTGGATTGAACAGGTTCAGGAGTGCATCACATAGGGATCTCAACAAGATCAGGGCAGTGGTTGAATTTGCGGCTAATTCTTTCCTTAACGCTGCTAATTAGCTTCTAAGCCATGGCCTCTTCGGTCATGGCCAGACGTCTGCTTTGGCTCAAGCCATGGCAGGCGGATGTCCATACCAAGTGGCACCTAGCAGCCTCCCTATTCAGTGCCACCCAATTATTTGGTATTCCCTTAGACCCGTACCTCACGGAATCTAAAGACAAGCACAAGGTCCTTTCATCTATCTACAAGAAACAGGACAGTCAGCCCACTCCCTTCTATAGGAGGTCACCCTTTCGACAGGTGGACGGGGGACCTTCCTTCCCCTGTCCACAACGCCAATCCTACACTCCAAGATAGGGATCTCACCAGGACAGGTCCAATAGAAACACAGCGTTTCCCCTCCAAGAAATCTTACTGTGGAGGAGGCAACCGCCATTTTTCACGTAGGAAATGACTATCTGAACTTTCTTCCGATCAGAGGCTGCCGGGCATTCTTTGCCCACTGCTGGGAGGAGACCACAACAGACAATTGGGTACTCAAAACTGTCAGATTTGGTCTCATGCTAGAATTCCTCTCCATCCCCCAGGAACACTTCGTGCCATGCCCGGTCTCTCAGTGTCTTCGCGAGAGGGCACTGATGGAACAGGCCATTCAGCACCTGTTGGAGATCCAGGCCATTCAACTGGTTCCTCCCCATCAGGAAGGGCAGGGTTTTTATTCCCGCCTGTTTGTGGTACCGAATAATTCCGGGGGATGGAGAGCAATTTTAGATCTAAAAACATTGAATTGCCACATTGTCTATCGGCGGTTCAAAATGCATTCTCTGCACACCATCCTCCAGGCCGTCAGGAAAGACGACTTCCTCACGTCAGTAGACTTGACTGAAGCTTACCTTCATATCCCAATCTTCATAGACCACCGAAAATATCTCCGCTTCTCCTATGGGTGGAGGCACTTCCAGTACTGAGCTCTTCCGTTTGGTCTATCCTCTGCCCCCAGGGTATTCACAAAAGTATTGGCAGCACTGGCCACCTACATCAGGTTATCCCCAGTTCGGATTCTCTGTTAGCTGGATGACACCCTCTTGTTGTCCAGGTCTCCGGTTCAGGCAGAAAGAGATCTCGCCCTCACCATTCACACCTTGCAGAATCACGGGTTCAGGGTGAATCTCAAAAAGAGTCACCTCATTCCCAGCACTCGCCTTCTCCATCTTGGGGTCTATCGACACCATGGCGGAGAGAGTGTTCCTATCCAACGATCGCATTCTCAGTGTGAGGGAACTTGTCAGGAAGATGCTACATCTACGCAAGGCATCCCTTCTTCTTCTCTCCCAAGTCTTGGGCAAGATGGTATCCTGCTTTGGGATTGTCCCGTGGGCCAGGTTTCACAGCAGGAGCCTTCAATAGTTCATGCTTCCACATCAAAAGGCCAACAGGGGCAGCTCTCCTCTCAGGGCCCCCCTTCCCAGACAGGTATTACACTCCCTCAGTGGCAGTCCCCAGCAATTTTGCAAGGGACCTTGTTCAGGGAGCCGTGATGCAGGTCTGACAGGATGGAGGGCACACATGCAGGACCTAGTGGCTCAGGGTCAGTGGTCCCTCGAAGAGAGCCAAAACAGCATAAATTGACTAGAATTGCAGGCAGTTTGCCTCACCCTCAGACACTTCCACCATAGAATTCAGGCCCGACACATATTAGTCCTCATGGACAATACCATGACCAAGGCACACATAAACAGACAGGGTGGAACTCGTTCCTGGTCCCTGATGCAAGAGTCCAACCTGTTGTGCCAGTGGACGGAATGTCACCTGTCATCTCACAGGGCAGAATACATCTCAGGGATCTCCAATGTCCCAGCAGACTGGCTGAGCCGGACAACAATAGATCAGGCGGAGCGGAGCATCCATCCGAACTTCTTCCATCGACTGACTCTACCGTTCGGAATCCCAGTCCTAGACCTGTTCGCGATGGCAGACAACAACCAGGTACCCAGGTATTATTTGAGGTTCATGAACCCCATGGCAGAAGGAGTAGACGCTCTCAGATGCCAGTGGCCCAGAGTGTGCAGTGTATGCATTTCCTCCCCTTCCCCTCATTCAGAGGGTAATTCAAAAAATGCTGGAGCATGAGACAGAACTGTTGCTGCTAGCGCCAAATTGGCCACACCGGCCTTGATATGCCGACCTAGTGACTCTGTCAATCTCTATCCCATGGCACGTCCCATGGTCTCTCCTGTCTCTACACCAAAGGGTCAGTTTGTCATCCCGAGTCCCAGTGGCTGCAATTAACCGCATGGCGATTGAGTGGCAAGCCTTAACAGCCGATAACATTTCCCTCAACGCCATTGCTACCATTCAGACATCACGCAGAAGCTCTACTAACCGCATTTATGACGCCACGTGGCGTACGTTTGCTCTGTGGTGTTCCAACCAGACTGTTGACCCACTTAGGGCATCCATTCCACAGATATTGGACTTCCTGCAAAGGGGACTTGATCAGGGACTTACCCCTAACATGCTACACCGACAGGTGGCTGCTCTGGCCTCTGTTCTGTAAGGCCTGGCATCTGAACATCTACCTTTTCACCCCTTGATCCAGAGATTTCTCCATGGAGCGTCCAACCTGTGTCCCCCTGCCATACATAGATATCTGACTTGGGACTTACCTTGTGTCCTAGAGGCTTTGACTTCTGCGCCCTTTGAACCTATGAGATCCACTTCTTTGAAACTGTTGTCCTTCAAAACGCTGTTTTTGGTGGCTGTAACCTCAGCCAGATATATTTCTGATTTGGCTGCTCTTTCAGTCAGGCATGACTTGTGTGTGTTCCATCCAGACCGAGTTGTCTTAAGAGTAGACCCGACATTCATACCGAAGGTCAATAGCTGTTTCCACCGAGGTTAGGAATTGACCTTACTTGATTTCTGTCCATCTCCCCATCACGAGAGGGAGCGCAAGTAGCACACTCTGGACATATATCGTGCCCTCAAGATCTACATCGACCGCACTGCATTGTTCCACCACTCGGAAGCTCTCTTCATCTCCTTTCGCCAGGCCTCCTTGGGTACTAAGGCTTCATCGTCTAATCTGGGGCACTGGATAAGAGCCTGTATTAAACTATCTTATGAACTTCAATCCATACAAGTCCCTGCAAACATTACAGCTCACTCTACATGCAGCACTGCAACATCTGTGGCTTGGTCCACTCAAGCCACCTTGGAAGAAGTTTGCCGGGCGGCCAACTGGGCATCTCTCACAGTCTTCATATGTCATTACAAGTTAGACAAGTATGCATCAGCTGACACGACTTTTGGGTGCAGGGTGCTGCAACAAGTGCTTGTGCCCTAACGGACCTTTTTTACAATTTCCCACTCTAGTGGACAGCCCAGTCGTTGGTACGTCCCAGTTTGGCTGCTGTCCCGACGATAACAGGAAAATGGGTGTTGGTCCTTACCTGATACGTTCATTTTCTGGTAGAGACAGCAGCCAGCCCCGCTCTGGTATGGGTCACACGAGGGGATTCCTTGTGCGGAGGAGAGAGAGAGATACAGTGACTATAGACTTTCACTTTTTGCTCACAATTCTCACTTGAGTCTACAGTTTTCCTTCGTCTGAAACTGGGAAGGAGCCACAAGGACCCAATAACACCATAAATGTAGACTCAGTCCAATTGGTTAATGGACGGAGCATACCCAGTCTGGCTGCTGTCTCTACTCTACCAGAAAATGAGTGTGTCAGGTAAGGACCAACACCCATTTTGGAGCACTTCATGCTTCCTTCCGCAGACGAGCTTTATGGGGATGCTGACTTCATTTTCCAGAAGGACTTGGCACCTGCCCACACTTCCAAAAGCACCAAAACCTGGTTCAATGACCATGGGATTGTTGTGCTTGATTGGCCAGCAAACTCACCTGACCTGAACCCCATAGAGAATCTATGGGGCATTGCCAAGTGAAAGACGAGAGACATGAGACCGAACAATGCAGAAGAGCTGAATGCCGCTATTGAAGCATCCTGGTCTTCCATAACACCTCAGCAGTGCCACAGGCTGATAGCTTCCATGCCACGCCACATTGAGGCAGTAATTGCTGCAAAAGGGGCCCAAACCAAATATTGAGTACATGTTTATACTTTTCAGAGGTCCAATATTGTTCTATGTACAATCCTTGTTTTATTGATTGCATGTAATCTAATTTTGTGAGATTGTGGATTTGGGGTATTCATGAGCTGTAAGCCATAATCATTGCAATTATGACAAATCATGGCTTGAACTATCTTGCTTTGCATGTAATGAGTCTATTTCATATATTAGTTTCACCTTTTAAGTTGCATTACTGAAATAAATGAACTTTTGCACGATATTCTAATTTTTCGAGTTTCACCTGTATCTAAGCTTTATGTTGAATTATCTGATACTTTATTTATTTCAACTAATTTTATCTTCAGTTGCTTCTATATTAGATTTTTGTTTTCAAGAATCATGATTAGTCTTTGAAAATTACTCACCAAGGTAACTAAGAAATGATTAAAATATACGTTCTCAGAATTACGGACATCTTCGATTCTGTCTCAACACCTACTTTCAGTTTAATGGACAAATATGGCAACATACAAATTGAGGTTTGTCAATTTAAAACTCTAGGATTATTTGCTTAAAACAAATTATAATGCATATCTTGGAAATAATCATTTTAGCAGTGTGTTTATGTGTATGTATGTTTTTGCCACAATATTTGAGTATTCTGATAAAAAGTAGATGTAAAAAAATGCATATCGAATTGTGTACACAACAACCAAGAACTTAATATTGTCTTGAATCACATCAACTTTCATCTCATGCCCTATGAGATTGATTATTCTGCACATTTGAAGTATGTAATCATCTTAAGGATTCATTAGTTAATAGTTTATTCTAAATTCTTCCATTTTGATTCATCAATTCATTGCAAGAATAGCCAAGACATAAATATCAAAGTGGAAAAAATCACTGACTTCAAATTCTTTAGTGCTATTAATGAGCTAGACAAACCATTTGCTTAACTTCAAGATATTAAATAATGTATGTTCTCCTTTATTGTAAAATTTGGAACTTTATTAAATCTTACCTCATAATGTTTTGAAACTGAATAATTATTGTATCAAATGTTTTCTGGACTACTTAAATAAAATTTCAGTAGAAGTTTGTATACTTGTTTTTATAGTTATAATAATATTTTTGGCTGAATGTTTTTATATAAAATGGAAAAGTAGTAGCTTTATTGGGCTAGATACCATTTTATATTTTTTAAGGATGTGAATCAATTGATCAGCTATTATTGAAGATTCCATTTCTTTAGTCCAAATTTGAAATATCCCTTAAACGTTGAGTTTAAAAACATTATTGATCTTTTGATTTAAAACATCTTATAGTTTAAATTCTCTTATGGATTTTGTCAAGTAAGGAAGCATCTACCATTTGGTCTTTAAGATCAGTGGTCCCCAACCCCCGGTCCGCGGACCGGTGCCGGGCCGTGGAGTACCTGGCACCGGGCCGCGCAGCGGCCGGGGGCCATGATCGCTGCAGCGGCCGGGGGCTGCCACCAAAGGACCTTCCCGGAGTTGCTTTTCTGAGCAACGGGGAGACAGAAGGGACAAAGTACCGTCCGTTTTGCCCATGCCACGAGGGCAGCAGGAAGACTAGGACAGGGATCTCCTCTTGGCTCCAGCCAGGGAGAGAAGCAGCAGAGAAAGGTAAACCAGCATTTTATATTTTATTTGCTTTATTTGCTTTGCGCCCGAGTGGGGCGGGGAAAACACCTCGCCAGAGGCTGCTGGAGAACTCTTTCCAAAGAGAGGGTCTGGGAACTGGGCGGGCGAGATTGGAGCGGGGAGCCAGGGAGCGCACTTGCTCCCCTTTCCCATGGCCTGCCTTTCTCCACGGAGCCTGTGGATGCGGCTGCTGGCTGTGCAGGTAGCCTGGAGGGAACCCCCGAAGCTCCTGGCATGGCCCTAGCATTGGAGATCCACGTTTCCAAAGCGTAGCATTATTTCACTCCTCTCCTGTTTTTTGTGGGGGGAGCTACGAGAAGCGGGTGGTGGCACTTGGGGAATATTTGTGTCCCCGGGAGATCTGCTCTTCCCCGCCCCTTACCTCCGAAGGGGAGGCCAGGCGTGGGAGAGAGTGCTAATGATAATGACCGATTCCCTCCTGTTTCTGTGGGTTTGGGGGGGTGGGGAGAGAAGGTAGTTGCAGAGCCTGGACTGAAGTTAGGAGGCTGACTCGCTACAATAAGCAGTGACCATTATTTGGAGGAAGAAAAAGCATAGCAGTGCGACGGAGATTCACTCTTTCAGAACCTGCATCATCTTTTTTTCAAATTAAAAAAAAAAGTCTTTTAAACATTCTTATTCCTAAAGGCAAAAAGCCCCATGAGGCTTGCTGGAGAACGGAGCGGAGGTGACGTACGAGGGGGAGGCTGGGCGCCATGGTGGGGGAAGCTGTTGCTGAAATAATTTGATCTGTCAGGAACTCGGAGGGGGGGGGAGGTCAGTGGGAAGCCAGCCGTAGCTCTGAAGTTGCTTTCCTTTCTACTGAATCCCCGGTCTTCACTCCCTCCCTCTTGCAGCACGCCCCGATGTGAAAAACGCCGAGATCGGCACACTTGGGGCTGCTGCTGCTGTGATGTCCAGGGAGGCTCCGCTGGTCTAGAACCCATCCACGGGGGGAGGGATCGTCTTCCCGAATGGGCTGGTAAGGGGATAGAAAAGGTTTTTCTCCAGTTCCAGGTTTCAGCTTCTTGGCTCCATTATCTCATTATCTCTTTCCAGCTTCTTTTGTTGAGCCTCTAATTAAGGCTCATTTTTATGCCTTAATAAAGATCACCTGGTTAAAAAGAAGGAAGAGGCTCCACTGGTCCGGAGCCCATCTGCAGGTTGGGAAGGAGGGAGAGACAGACAGAAAAACAGACAGACAGAGACACAGAGAGAGATGCACACACAGAGTGAGTGAGTGAGTGAGTGAGTGAGTGAGTGAGAAACAGATAGACACACACACATACATATACACACAGAGTGACAGAGAGAGGAAGGGAGGGGAGAGGGATAGAGTGATAGAGAGGGAGGGAGAGACAGACACACACAGAGTGTGTGATTAAGTGAGTGAGTGAGAGATAGACACACACACACACATACACACAGAGTGACAGAGAGACAGGAAGGGAGGGGAGAGAGAGAGAGAGAGAGAGCTTTCAATTTGTAGGGATGTAACCTGGCTGTTTTTGCCTGCTCTCAAAATGAGCAGGGTTGAACCTGGCTAATAATTGGAGGGGAACCCACCTGGGAATCTCAGTACTGTATATTTAATAGTAAAATATTAAAAATTGTCCAAAAGCAACAATGACAATTTTCATACTACTGCTAAGAAAATTACGACACATCAATAAAATTATAGGAGCTGAGTTTAACTCAAGAGAAACTTTTCTAAAGGTAGACAGTTATATAACAATTCCACAATTCTGAAAGAACAAGCTTGTTCTATATGAAATTTAATGCTACAGTAGAATGAAGTAACACTGAAGGTAAGTGCAGGTAGTCCTCAATGCACGACCACAATTGAGCCCAAAATGTATGTTGTTAAGTGAGAAATTGATTGAGTTTTGCCCCATTTTACAATTTTTCTTGCCACATTTGTTAAGTGAAACAATTTTTTTAAATCAAACATCCCCCCCCCCCCCCCCGTCAATGGTGTCCCTTACCTAAAAGTCCACTGGGTAATTTTGGTCATTTGCTCTCAGATGAACCAATCTCACTGTTGTTGCAGGAAAAAATGGCACAATATTTATTTATTAGACTTATATATGCTGCTTTGGGCTTCTGATATTTGCTGCAGCGCAAAGGCTCCTGGGCCGTGCGCAAAAGCTCCTGGGCCGTGCGCAAAGGCTCCAGGGAAGAGAGGGAACAACGCCCCCCCACCCCTGCGCGCGCTCAGCGGGCCACGGTAAAATTATCAAAGGCTGACTGGTCCGCGGCGATAAAAAGGTTGGGGACCACTGTTTAAGATGACCAAAGCATATGGTCCATATTGCTAAATTATAACATGCTCAAATTGAAAATATTACCATTATTGTAAAATAGAAAGTCCAAAGTCAATTTGAAATTGGGGAAAATCCTTAGAACAGACATTATGTAATAATTACTTTAATGTTGTGATACTAATTTCTACCAAATTTTACAATAGAACATTTTGCCACAAATTTTTGAAGTAGAATTTTTGAAGAATTGAATATTAAGTATTGTTATTAAAATCTATTCTACATCTTAAGATAGCCAAAATATTTCTTAAAAGATTACCCACAAAAGTACAAATTTGAGGGGATAGACAGATTAATTATGTTTTAAATTTTGAATTTTCTTTACAGTACAATTTTATATATTCCCAAATGCCCTTTTCTCTTTGTTTTATTTATTTATTTTTTGTTTATTCTGGAGGGTTACTTGGTTTGGTATGGTAATTTGATCTTTTCTACTCATTGAAATTATCAATTCCATCTACTAGCCAGTGCAAATTGGCAACTACCCGGAGGAGAGCCTTCTCGGTGGCTGCTCCGACCCTCTGGAACGAACTCCCCGTGGAGATTCGGACCCTCACCACCCTCCAATCCTTCCGCGCCGCTTTGAAGATCTGGCTGTCCCGGCTGGCCTGGGGTTAAGATTCCAACCCCACCCGAATTGTGTGACTGTTGTGCTCTCTTTTAATATGTTGTATTGTTTCCATATTGGAATACTGTTTGTCTTTCCCCCCCTCCCTTTTTGAATTGTGAGCCGCCCTGAGTCCCCCCAGGGAAAAGGGCGGCATACAAATAAAGGAAAGGAAATGAAATGAAATTTTCCAATTTTCACTCTGTTGATAATTGTGTATTTAATTATTTTGAACTTTTTAAAGTAGAAATCTTATTGTAAATTTAAATGAAAATATTTCCATTTTTTAAAAAAACTTTAAACTTTAAATAACTGATAATTTCATAGTATTAGGTTAGATGTGTCAACCTGATGGCCCACAGGCCGGATGCATGCCCAACCCAGCTCTGCGAATGGGAAAAACATTGCAAAACATGACACCACGAGTTTGACACTTGTGGTATAGGTAGTCCTCAACTTACAGCCATAATTGAGGGCAAAATTTCTGTTGCCAGGTGAGACTGTTAAGTGAACTTTATCCCATTTTAGGACTTTTTGTTGTTGTTAAGTACATCACTTCAGTTGTTAAGTAAGTAACACAGATATTAATCCGGCTTTCAATTGACTTCACTTGTTAGAAGATCACAAAAGATAATCACGTGTTCCTACATCACTGCAACCATCATAAATAGGAGATCTTTGTCAAATATCTGAATTTTAATCATATGATTATGGAGATGCTGCAATGTCAACAATCATTAAATGCATTGTTGTTCATTGACTATATGAAGTTTCATTTTATTTTCAAATTTAGAAAATATATTACAAATGGACTGTTTTGATATGCTGGTTTAATGTTATATATCTTTAGCATTTTTATTGGTTTCAAAAACTGATGTGTGGGTCATGTAATATATACTGCTCAATATCATATTTGCACTCAGTTAAGCAAAATTTCAAAATAGGTTTTACTACATTTGTATGTAATGTTAGATTTTTCATTGTTTGCATGTGTATGCATATGTATGCATGAATGAATGTGTGTTTAACTTGATCTTGACTTCTACCAACTAACTGGACAAATTCAGCATTTTTATTTGCAACATTTTCTGGTGTTTCTTCATTGGGTAATTTGCCTCCTTTCTAAGGCTGACAGAGACTAACTGGCCCAATTCCCCTATTTGGCTTTGTGCCTAAGGCAGAATTAGAACACACAGTCTTCTTGTTTTTAGATTGGTGTCTTAACCATTATACAAAACTGGCTTGCAATAATTTACTGTTATTTTATTTTTTTAAATCTTAATATTTTCATGTTGAAAAGATTGTAAGAAAATGACAAAGAACATGATATACCATGCAACGTAAGTAAAAAGACTTTTCCATTAAACAAAATTCAGTTTATTTTGAATGGTATAAAATGTTTTGATTTAGAATTTTTAAGTATACTCATCATTTTTTGCAGATTTTCTTGGGTTCAAGAAAATCAAGAGTAGAATGTAGGATAGAAACTGGATTAGAATGGTTTAAAACAGGGATGTCAAACTGGATTTCTTCAAGGGCTGGGTCAGCATTGTAGTTCTCCATGGGGACAGGAGAAGGGATCTCATGCAGCACTTTACCAGGCAAAATGGGGCACGAGGGAAGGCATAACCCCCACCTCATTTTCACTCTCGCTGGCCTTCAGCAGCACTTTGCTAGCAAAAAATGGGCCGCGCGGAGGGTCTTACATTTTTGCTACAAAAGACTTTGTAGGGCTTATTTTTGGGTGAGGTATTATTTTTTTCACACAGATGGCTGCACAGGATGTCCTGCAAGGCAAGGTAGAGCGTGGGGCAGACACCACATTGTAGCCTCATGTACTCACTGCCTTCTTTGTGGAAAAAGTAAGAGCAAATGGGCAGGGTGTGGGAAAAGGTCCATAAGGAAAAAGCAAGCAGAAAGGCAGAACAAGCTGGGTGAAAAGTCACACCCTTCTGCCCACCAAGACGCTTCATACTTCCGGAGAGAAGCCATAGTTTTGATCTCGCTTCTGGGGTGGAATGCGGAGCGGGGCACACAGGCAAACTGCTCTGCAGAGTGCTGGCTGGTCATCCCCACCAGGAAGGAAACCACTGCCTCTCACCATCCTTCCTGCAGATGCAGCCCTCCTCGCACACCACAAGGCTGCCCATCTCCATGCAGGCCAAGGATACTGTTGGGGTGGGGGGCCTGCAGAGTCCTGATGCTGGTGGAAGCAGCCCCTTCCCCATCTTACTCGGCGGTGGCAGCCAGTGGGGCGCCTCCTGCCACTGCTCCAGTTCCACTGCTTGTTGTTGTGGCAGTAGCCAAGACTCCTGCCATTAACACTGCCGTGCCACCACTATCACCTTACCCTGCTGTCAGTTTTGCAGGTGGGGGTAGCCATCACAGGAGGCAGGAAGTGCACAGATGGAGCTTAATTTAATGCTTTTAATTTACTGGTACGAACAGCGCTGGTGGATGGCATTGGATGGTGGGGCCCAAGTGTGCAGGGGCTGCGGTGTGGTGTACCCCGCCCTATGCCTCATCTAATCTGTTCAGTGGTAGCGCTGCAGCAATTTGCTGCCCTGAGTGGACTCAGCACAGCCTCCTTAAATTGTTTGCAGAAAAATAAATCCCCTCTCGTCAAGTTGGCTTTTTGACGCAGCAACAGACAGAGCTTTGGAGCAAACAAGCTTAGATGGGCAAAGCTAAGGAATGCTGGAGGACAATGTTGGATGCCAGAGGCAGAGCACACAGGTGCCATCCCCGTCTCCTGCCTCACCTGATCCATTCAGTAGCAGCGCTGTACAAGCTCATCAACAAGAAGATTCCAACAGAGAAGGAGGAGAGGAAGACGGAGAGGAAAAATGACAAGGAAAAGGAGAAGGAAAAAAGTGAGGCCAAGAAAAAAGAGAAGGAAAAGGAGTATTAGTAATCAGGTTTCCTTTTGTAAATTAAAAGCATTAAATTAATCCCCCCTGTGCATGCTCGCCACTTCCTGTACTGGCCATGCCCAAGTCCACCACCAAAACTGAAAATTTTAACTGGGGCTTATTTTGGGGATAGAGTTTATATTAGGTGCGGGTTAAAAAAAAACTATGCTAGGGCTTATTTTCTAATTGGGCATTATTTTCAGGGAAACATGGTATTTATCTACTTGCATTTACAATAAATCTCAATAAAATGAGTAAAAAATGAGTTAAAAAAATTCTTTCAAATTGTTAGGGTGGAAATTGCTGGTACAAGTTGAAAGGAATTCATTTAGTCATACTGCTCTTCTCAGGTTTACAATTCCCAAGCTATCAACCTCTCAATAGTTTTCTGACTCAGTGTCCTAACCACATGAGCCACAACAACCCCATGCCCAACACCCCTGGAATCATTAGATCATGATCTGAGTGCTTGGCAACCCATTCACTCTTACAACTACCGTATATACTCGAGTATAGGCCGACCCGAATATAAGCCGAGGCACCTAATTTTACCACAAAAAACTGGAAAAGTTATTGACTCGAGTATAAGCCTAGGGTGGGAAATGCAGCAGCTACCGGTAAATTTCAAAAATAAAAATAGATACCAATAATGTTTTTGAATATTTATTTCAAAGAAAAACAGTAAACTAGCGGTGTATTCAATGAAATACTTCACTCACCTCATGATGCTGATGTCCCGCTGTGATGATGATGTCCCGTGCAGCCGCGGGAGCGATGTCCCGCCTCCTATGACACACGGCACAGTGATTCCTATCATTGGATCACTGTACCAGAGGAGGTGGGACATCGCTATGTGGCTGCTTGCCATAACAAGGAGGAGGTGGGACATCGTTGCAGAGCGGCAGGAGGGGGAGGAAGGGGAATCGTAAGACAGCCCTGCATTACATTAGAACGTGAGGAGGGGGGATGGTGCGGTGCGCGCTGCGCAGCAAACTGACACAGAGGGAGGGGAAACTCACAGGGGCACTGGGCCATTCACGAGTGTCACCCAGCGGCATGGCCCCGCCCCTTTTTCTCCTCCATTTCGGGCAAATTTTTCACTGACTCGAGTATAAGCCGAGGCGGCTTTTTTCAGCCCAAAAAGTGGGCTGAAAAACTAGGCTTATACTCGAGTATATACAGTAGTTGTCAAAAGTTCCACAATCACATGGTCATCATTTGCAACCTTCTATGCTGGATTCCCCATAAAGTCAAAGGGGAAGCTGGGAGGAGAGTTGAAATGTTACTGGGATAAATTTCTCCCATCCCTGTACCCTTCTCCAACCCCTTTGTGCTCATCCTTGGCTGGCCACTCTTGCACCATTCGCAACCCGTGTGGCACTTCCTGCACATATCCTTGTGCGCCCTTAATCCACACAGTGTCTCACATATCCTGTCACACACCCTCCCTGACTTGCATGGAATGTCAGGCACTTTGTTGTACCCATGTACTGTCCCCACATTACATGATATATTTCATCTATCCTTGTTCACTTTCCTCACACCACTCACATGTACCCCCAAAGCTTCCTCATGCAGTGTCTGTTGTGCACTCTCTCCAACCTACCTGACATCCCTTGGCACCTGGGTCTTGCAGCACCTCTCATATACTTTCCTCAACTGTCCCCCATATCCCCTTCTACCTGTTGTTGTCTCCCCTATCCATACCTCCCTGCAGACCTGGGACTACAACTTCCTGCTAGCGTCCACACTGACTTGGTTGAGGGAAGCTAACAGGAAGTTATCTTGCCTAACAACCATGGGATTCAGTTATTGATAGCCACTGGGACTACAGGGATTGCCATTGCTAAGCAATGTGATTGAGCTTTAAGGCTAGGTCACTTACTGATAGAAATTACTGGCTCAATTGTCATTTTAAATAGAAAATTACTTGTCTATACTTGTGAAGCATTTTACATTAATCATTTTCTATGGTGTTGAAATAAGTCAGTTCATTCTTGATATTCCAGATCAGTAGCCCTCAACCTTTGAGGCATCAGGGACCGTTCCCATGGAGAAAGGTTTTTCTGCTAATTGAAGGGGAAGTGGTTTTGTATGCTGCCTGCATCCCATGGATGGGGCTTTGCTTGTTTGCACAGCCCTGTTGCTGTTATACTATAACCCAGCAGTAGTCCACAGACCAGGGATTGAGGACCCCGTTCTACAGTCTAGACAGGTGGGGTTATTTCATTTGGGTGCTTTCATTAAATGTTTTTGGGGAGACAGATTTTGTTTTGATTGGTTTTGGTACTTGTTTTTTATGCCGTCTTGACATTACAGGCATTTTAGTAGAAAACTGTGGATTTATTTTGCAATTTGAGGTGAATGAAACAGACACTTCAAGGCTTGATAAAATGATCTACAGAAACTCCTAATACACCTAGCTATTCAGAATGTCTCACTTTAATGGTAAACAGAATTTAACTATTTGGCTAATAAGTAACACCAGCAGCTGACATTTGAGGTTGAGCTAAGCAAGACCAGGTCAAAAGTTAAGAGCATGGTTAGCTGTGGTAGTTAGCAAATGCTACTATTTTCTTTTCTTCCTTGAGAATAGGCAATGATCTGGCTGCTATAGTAAGTTCAATTTGCTTCAATTTTTTTGCATTAGTTTTTTTTCTGCACCTGTTTTTTTCTAGGCTTTTTTCTATAATTATATGCAGAGGAGTAGACAGGATTGTGATTGAAATTCTGACTTCAATGTACAGACTGATAGTCAATCTGTTAAGCAATATATATGTAAAATTATCCAGAGTACAACATAACCTTTGTTTATTAGTAGCTGTGTCTTGCATTACACATGTGAAATATTAATAAATATTTATATTATTTTGTTATACAAGATGTACTAGTGATAATTAAAGAGTACTTGTATTATTAAGGTCACCTAATACAAAATTCACTAACTAGTATTTACTTCTATTATAGAGTTTCCAGAAATCAAAATATCTGGAAATTAGCAATGTTGAAAGGGAACTTGTACTAATGTTACTGCATGGCATGTTCTTTAGGAACATTAATGTGAGTTTCACATGATTATTTTATTAGATTTATATAGTAAGAAAGTTTACTATAGTAGAAACCATCTTAATCAATGAACTGACATTGGTTTGTCTTGCTGAATAGAGTTTACAGGTAGTCCTCGGGTTATGATCACAGTAAAGCTCAGAATTACAGTAGTGTTGTGGTTATTAAGTGTGGTGCTCACACAATTGCCTCATGCAACAACCACAGTCCTATGCAGCATTGTTAAGAGAGAGTGGACTGCCTTGAGGCAGGAGAGACCCAGCTGTAGGCCTGGGCCTGCCCTGAAGCATTCCCCCCAGCTCCCATATGTGGCCTATGCCTGGCATCTCAGAGCTTTCCATACCCCCTGAGGCACTATTACTTCCTGCCCTGCCAGATTCCACAGCCTTGGGTTGCCTCCCCATCCCATCACTCCTTGCACCACTTACCTCTTGCAAAGATCACTTTATTGAAAAAGTCCCCATCCGATGTAATGCATAGCCTTCCTACAAAGACAGTCCACCCCCCTCAGACCATTCTGGAAATGACTGCTATTCTTTCAATCTCTGAAGTGTACATTTTTCCAAATGTTTCCATGATTTGAAAAATCATGCCCTACTGAGAGATTGTGAGAATGGCGCCTGCTTCCAGTTTTCCCTTGTTTTCAGGAAAATATGAGCTGATCTTTGTAGAAAAGTTTATATTTGGAAGAAGTAATTGGAAAAGATATGCTAGGGCAGGGAGCAGAGTCAAATTCTCCGGTACCTGGCAGGGCACACAGCAGGGAAGAACAATAAGTGTCAGCTTCAGCATTCCTGCAGTTGGTTATAAGGACAGGTAGATTGCCTGGTGCCTAATATTTTATCCGGAGGTTACAGTAACTTCAAATACAAGTCAAATATTCCTTCATTCAGCACTCATAATTTTGAACAAATGGTTGTAGGTAGAGAACTACCTACGTAACTGCATAAATTGTAGTTTTATTTATGTCTTCTATGTATTAAATTCCACACTGTTACATGTAAAAGAGTTTGGGAGAAATGGGTTAATATGCATGTGTTTATATGGTCTATCCTTATTTCAGCAGGCATAGTAAAGTGTGAATGTATCCTTATAAGGAAGTAAATTAGAATAATGTGTAATGAGATGTAAATGTTTACAGTGTTTTATCAACTGAAGGTGATCTGGATTTCTCACATTATGTTTACTACTATGTTGGACAAAGCTTTTTCACTTCATTTTTCTTCAAATGTTATGGTAATTTAATTAGCTTGTGATTGCGATACAGTGAAAATATTAAAATATTTTGTGAAAGAATTAATTCACCAAGGAACCAACAAGCTGGAGATATTGTTATTTCAAATTAGCACATTACAGTAAATGATGTTTCTCCAGTGCACTGCTTGGAGAGTCCAAGCGTCCACAGCCTATCTGCCCTTGGACTGAGTGATATTTTTCTTGACCACACCTCCCATTGCCTCCCTATATTCAGTTTAAAAACTCAGTCCGCCCATGAGGACCAGTCCAAGTGCAGATAGACTGGTTTCCCCAATTATAATTTGACCACTTGAAGTTCTGAAAAATTTCTGGATAAGTACCACTTACGATACTTGATTGCTGAGAGGTTTCCAGGCCGTTTTCTTCCCCGCTGGTCGCAAGCGGTGCGGAACACGTGAGTTGCTTGCCCAGCAGCTGCTGGCGAGCAAGGGTGAGGGCGGAAGGCTTCCCGGCTCCGTAATTCCCCCAATCGCTGAATTCTCCAGCCATGTCGACGAGCACGATCTTAGTGGCCTCGGCAGTGCTTCTAATTTGCCCGGCAACGACGGTGGCCATTTTCGGCCGGATTTGCACGCTTTCTCCTTGTTGGCTGACGGTTTTGGTGGGTGGTGGCTGCGCACGCAGCGGCCGCCATTTTATTCACTCCGACTGGTGAGGCAGCCGCATGTGGAAGCTAAATGCTCAAAGATAGTGAGCATTTCCTCTCAGCCGCAGATTACCACCGGGAGGTGCGGGGCCTAGTCCGGGGCGCCGGCTAGCCCTGCTCTCTATCTATCAATACTCGGGGACCCGAGGGTGGTTGGGGGAAGGGATCTGTCCGTCAGACGGCCCTCTCTTTCCTTGAAGATCTGCGGGCGCACTTGAGCCGGCTGGCCAGCTTCTGGTGCCCACCTACTGCAAGTCCAGTCAAGAGCCAAGACTTATTACCATCCGAGGCCTACGGGCAGCATGGCTGACGACTGTGTGGAGGCACAGGAGGAGCAGGACCTCCAACAAACGCAGTAGGATAGATCCCCCACCTAAGGGGGGGGAAGGGAGCAGGGGCACCAACAGAAAGTCCTCCCCGGAGTCCTCAGTGTCCGTTGATAAGACCAGAGGGGGTTCCCAGCAGCATAAGCCCGTGGAGGAAAAGGCCCCGCATTCCCATAGACCCCATTCTCCTCCAGATCAAGATGTTTCACCTGGGGTCCCATCTATCAAAAGTGGCGCTGGAGAATCCCCCTCCATTCAGGACAATGGGTCCTAATCCATGGGGGAGGGAGATTCCACGGAGCCATCTCCGGATGCCTCTTGGGGATACCCAGAGTCACCCAGTTCTTCTCTTAGAGAAGAAATGGAGCCTTTCCAGGGCATGCTGCCCGCGGAGGGGGGGGCACCTCAGGCAGGCACCAAAGTTGTCTACCTTCCAGCAGGCATCGCTCGAGGCAGAATAAAGGCCCTGCATTATCCGCTGAGATGAGGGAGGTTATCTCCCTAGCCATTTGCCAGGGCATAGTGGAGGGCATTAAACAGAGAGGATCTCACAAGTCTAGTTCCTCCAAGGCCAAGCATTCTCCTGCAGCCACTGTACCAAAGCCCTGGCCTCACCTACCACCTCGGTAACTACGGAGGATTCCATTTCGGAGGAGGCTGAGGGGTCGAATTGTCGGAGGACGAAGATCTCCCTCCAGGCAAGCCGGCCTTTACCAGCCTATTTAAGCCGTCCTTGTTTAAATCTATACTTCACAAGGCCAAGGCAGCTACCGAACTAGGTTCTACCCCCAAACTTGATTCTGCTCCAACTTCTTCCTCCAAGGATCCCAAGCAGGGGCTATTCAAGGAAATGGCTCCCACTCAGGAGCTTATTCCTGTCCCAGATCTCTTTATGGACATTAGCCAAAGACAATAGGTCCAGCCCGGCATCTTGACCAATCCCAGCGGAGAGGATAAATCCCTTTTTCCATGGAAGGGAGAATGGAGTATATCTTAAAATTACCTGAGGTGGATGCTCCAGTGGTGTCCTTGACTTCAAATTCGAACTTACCTGCTGACCTTCTGGAAGGCCTAAAAAAACGAAGATAAGAGGTCAGAGAAGGTGTGCCATAAAACACACATGGCGGCTGCCTGGGCCATTAGGGCATCCACCTCGGCATCCCTTTTCACCAGAGCATCCCTGCTCTGGCTGAGATAGCTCAGGTCCAGCCACCTTCCTGGGGCTCTAGGTGGCGTCACAATCTTAGCAAGATCATTACGGCCACTGAATGCAGTGAAGTTTGCTTCCAGGGCTCTGGCGTCCAACATTACATCTCGCCACCTCCTGTGGCTCCGTCACTGGCAGGCGGATATGAAGGCCAAATAGAAGCTAGCTTCCGCCCCATTCAAGGGTGGTCAGTTATTCGGGGAGACCTTGGATAAATTTGTCATTGAGACTAAAGATAAGCGCAGGATCTCCCGGCCACCCTGAAGAGGAACGAGCATAAGGGTTCTGGTTCCTTTCGTAAACAATCCTTTAGGAATCAGGATACTGCTTAAGCGTCCACATCCTCCTCATACCAGAGGTCTTTCAATCAAGGGGGAGATAGGAATCAGGACAGGAATTCCTTTGGGTCCCATAACAGACAGCAGCAGCATTCCTTTCGGAAGCAATTTCGTGGGGGCGGACCTGTGCGTAGTTCACACTGACAGGGTTATATTGAGACTTGACCCCTCATTTATTCCTAAGGTCAACACTCATTTTCATAGAGCCCAGGAAATAATTCTGCCTAACTTTTGTCCTAAGCCTTCTCACCCTAGGGAGCGTGACTGGCATAAACTGGACGTGAGACGTGCCATACATATTTACGTAAAGAGGACTAAGGAGTTTTGGCACTCCAAATCCTTCTTCGTGTCATTCCTTCCTGGATTGCTGGGCCGCAAAGCTTCATCCCACACCATAGGCCGTTGGCTGCGCATCTGCATCAAGTTGGCGTACAAACATCAAGGCAAGACTGCTCCGGACCGGGTGACCGCACATTCAACCAGGAACGCGGCTACTTTGGCGGCATGGGCGACACAGGCATCCATTCTGGACATTTGCAGGGTGGCCACGTGGGCCTCTCCCACTGCCTTTATCAAAAACTACAAAATAAACACCTTTGCATCAGCCGAAGCCTCCTTCAGAAGAATAATTCTGCAGAGGGTCACTGAGATTCAGGAGGCTCTGGTCTCTACCCACCCTGGGACACAATAGCTTGGGCACATCCCATGCTTGGACTCTCCAAGCAGCGCACTGGAGAAAGACCGTTCTCTGGGCACTGCGAGGAGAGTCCAAACCCACCCAGGGGGTTTCTTCCTTGCAAGGTTACGAGACTTTGTTTATTGTCTGTGAACATTCCCTGTACAGTTGTATCTTCGTTTTTAAACTGAATATAGGGAGGTAAAGGGAGGCGTGGTCAAGAAAAATATAACTCAGTCCAAGGGCAGATAGGTTGTGTTAACCCACGCTTGGACTCTCCTCAGAGCGTCCAGAGAACGACTGTTCAGGTAATCAATTCAACCTAAATTCTATTCCTGTTCTCCCCTTTCTCTTGTACAGGTATAAAAAAAGTCTGACTTATGACCACAACTGAACCCAAAATTTATGTTGCTAAGTTAGAAATTTGTTAAATGATTTTTACCCTATTCTACGACTTTTCTTATCACATTTGTTAAGTGAATCACTATAGTTGTTAAGTTAGTAACTCCATTGTTAAGTGAATCTGGCTTTCCCATTGACTTTGCTTGTCAAAAGGTTGCAAAAGACACTGCAACCATCATAAATATGAACCAGTTGCCAAGCATCTGAATGTCAATCATGTGACCATGGAGATACTGCAACTGTATATGTATAAAAAATGATAAGTTACTTTTTCACTGCTGTTGTAACTTTGCACGATCACTAAGTGAACTGTTGTAAGTTGAAGACTACCCATACTGTTATAATTCTGCAAACAATGGTAACTATGTTTTCTCATCCTCTCTATTGTTGCAAGTCTAGATCAGCTATTATGAGAAGAAACTATACTAATGTAAGATGAACCAATAGATAAAATACAAAAGAGTAAAATTACCTCTAATTTTAATAGAAGAGTTAGAAATGTGCCCAGTGGGTTATCGAGCATGGCACCAGTCTACACTTCAGGGCTGGGGAGAGGATGTGGTATTTTTCAGAGAATCTCTAGCAGCCTTCAGGAGCACTGCTCCACAAGTGCTCGGCCGTGAGACCTTTTCTTTAGGTGGGGCTCAAGGGATCAGGTGGGATTGCTGCTGCTATACCAGCCTCCCTGCTGCATTGCAGCTTCCTTATCCAGGCTCCTGGACCTCACTACAGGGATGGTGGTGGAGTTCTCCAAGCTTATAGCTCTGGGGGATTTCAACCTGCCATGGCTGGGGACGGGCAGAGGTAGGCCAAGATTTCATGGAAATCATGACTAGCATGGGCCTGTCCCAGGCCATCCAGGGCCTGACTAGGAATAAGGATCACACACCTGATTTAGTGTTCTTATCAGAGCAGTGCCTGCATTACCAGAAATTGATGAAACTCAATCGAACATGGGTTACCATAAAGGACCACTTTGTGATGATTTGTGCGGCAAAGTGTAAATATTTCTCTGCACTAATTGCATCTACAGATAGTCGCCCAGTGACCCTCTTTAATGTGAGCTGCTTCTTCCTGGGGAAGGAGGCGATTGAGATCCACCTGAAGGAGCATGCTGAGGAATTTCTGGATTTCCTGGAAGACAAAATTGTTCGACTTCGTTCCTAGTTAGATGCTGGCATGTTGCTGGTCTATTGGAAGCCCCTAAGGCAGGTTCTTGCCCTGTTATCTGGGAATGGTTTGACTCTGTTGCTCCTGAGGAAGTAGCCAGGATCCTAGAAGAGTATGCATGCAAGCATCTGTGTTTTAGACCCATCTCCCTCATGACTTGTGAAAGCTTCCCGGGAGGTGACCGACGGGTGGACTCTGAAGGTGATTAATGCTTCCCTAAGGAGAGGGTAGTGCCCCAGCACTTTAACAAGGCTGTGGTCCGCCCTGTTCTTAAGAAGCCATTGCTGGATTCTACCCTGTTGGATAATTTCCGACCTTTCTGCAATCTTCCCTTTTTGGGGAAGGTTTTTGAGAAGGTGATTGCGCGTCAGCTCCAGAGGTTTCTAGATGAAACGGATCATCTACAATCCTATCACGATTCAGGCCTGGATATGGGCAGAAATGGCATTGGTTTCGCTTTTGGATGATGTCTGGAAGGAACAAGATGGGGGTAGTGCATCCATGCTTGCTGTACTGGACCTCTGGGTAGCTTTCAATACTATGGACCATAATATTCTTTTGGAGCGGCTTTGGGGGATGGGAGCGGGAGGCTCTGTGCTATTCTGGTTCACTTCCTTTGTTTGCGGCTGTTCTCAATGAGTCGTGATAAGAGGGGAGAGATCCAGCCCTCACCCACTGCTTCGTGGGGTCCCACAGAGCTCGGTACTCATGACAATGGAATGCAAACAATTTTTTGCTGCTGAAATGGAATGGATGGAATGTCCTTGAAGAACATATGGTGGATTAGCTGCACAAGTGTTCATTCACAAAAGCATCTTGCTAATGTCTTTGTTGCTGTTTTAATAGATGTAAGCATGCAAAGTTTTATATTTATTGTAAACCAAATTGCAGTATAACTGTGTGTAGGTTTCAAATATGAAACATTTCAAATTTTTAAAAACAAAGTATCTAACAAAAAATATAACTATTGTGTCTATATTAATTTTTCTGTTTCTATAGAGGATGTGCTGAGTAAAGATGCTGGAGAATGTGCAATATGCTTGGATGAACTGCAGCAAGGAGATACAATAGCACGGTTGCCTTGTTTATGCATATATCATAAAGGGTGAGTGCATATGAAATATAATTCAAGAACTAATTTTGGACTATGTTTAGAGGCAGAATCCACCATATCTACCATGTCGTTCCTTTTATTTGCTTCCATAGTCTCCCTCCTCCATAATTTATGGAGTAACTCTAGATTCTTCAGGATAAAAGTAGAAGGGAGGTTTAAATGTTCTGTTGGTTTGTGGCTGTATATTTTTTTCTAGCTATGCCTGCATTAAATAAACTGTCAAAATTAACTTCTACAATTATGATCATTCAGTATCTATTGCATTGGTATATTTAATGTTTCAGTTCAAACATAATTATGTCATTTATTTATATGAAAACTTTTTATTTTCCATTTTCATAACATATATTCACATGTATACTATTACATAGTCAATATCATGTTGTGTTGTTAAATATTTACATCAATTCATCTTACCATCAGCTCCCCCCCAAAAAAGGAAAAAAAACCAATTATTGGCTCTTCTACTCTCCATACACCATATTTGTGCCTTATCCAACACTTTCTTCTCCCTCTCTCCTCCCCCTCCCTACCTCCTTTCTTCCCTCCATCATCCTTTTCTACTCTACTTCCCCTTCCTTTCTCCTTCTCCTCTCTCCCCTTTCCACTCCTCCTCATTCTCCTCATCTTCCCCTCTTGCCCTCTCTCCTATCCCTCTCTTCCTACCTTACTTCTCTCCTCTGCTTCCCACTCTTCCTCTCATTCATTTGGTGTATTTCAGCTTCACAGCAAGCTCCATTTTGTGTTGATGATATTTATAATTCCATTTCAATATACATAACATATCTTGCTCCTTTGTTTAAAAAAAATAAGACAAAACAGTATACATATATGATCATAGTGCTTTAAAACCCAACATCCCCCAAGCCTAATTTAGTTACAAATATTTACTTCTCCCCCTCCCCCCAGACCCTCACACTCCCCCCCCCCACTTCCCAGAACCAATATAAGGTATAAGTCTTAGCAAAAACAGTCTAAAATATATTTGAAAAGAGAGTAAAAACGTCTTTCAATTGAGCTTTAGCTCCTCCTTGCTAGGCTACCTCTAAACAAATTATATCATTCCTGATCTTAATCGTAAGCTATCTGGAATTTCTTAGACCCATATTTATTTTGAGTATAATCAATCCATTTTTTTCAGTCTGTTTATATCTCATTTGAATAGTCCTTAAGATATGCAGATATTTTAGCCATCTCCGCTAGGTTTGTTACTTTCAATGTCCATTCTTGGATAGTAGGCAAATCTTCCTTCTTCCAGTATTGCGCCACCAACAATCTAGCTGCTGTTATTAAGTGCAAAATCAAATTAATCTCTACAATTGTACAATCAGTAATTATACCTAACAAAAATAACTGAGGGGTAAACTTTATCTTTTTTTAAAGAACATTTTGCATAATCCATCATATTTTTATCCAAAATACCTTAACCTTTTTGCAAGTTCACCATATGTGGAAATATGTAGCGTCTACACAATCACATCTCCAGCATTTAGGTTATAAATTCGGATACATAGAAGCCAATTTTTTTGGATCTAGATGCCATCTATAAAACATCTTATAAAAGTTTTCTCTCAAGTTTTGGGCTTGTGTAAATTTTACATTTCTTACCCAAATCCTTTCCCATGTATCCAACATTATTGGTTCTTCAATATTTTGAGCCCACTTTATCATACAATCTTTAACTAATTCTGTTTCCGAGTCCATTTCTAATAATACATTATATAATCTCTTTATATGCATTGGACTTTGATCCCTAATTTGTTTGAGTAAATTATCCTCGACTTGCATAAAGCCAATTTTTTGATCTATTTTCCATCTGGCCTGTAGCTGCCCGTACTGAAACCATGTTTGAATTACCTTTTCCTCTTTTAATACAGCCAAGAGTTTTAATTGTAGTACACCTCTTTCTAGGGTAAGAAGCTGTCTGTAAGTAGTTGCATCCTGTTTTTGTACTATATTCATATTTTCTATTGCGTGTCTGGGAATTGCCCAAATGGGTGTCTTACCATTTAGTTTGTATTGATATTCTTTCCAGACCCGCAGTAATTCCTTAAAATATGACTTCTAAAATTCTTGTCCACCTTTTTGTTATATAGCAGGTAAGCATGCCAACCATATACCAAATCATACCCCTCGATATTAAGTATTCTATCATCTATTAAGTTAATCCAGTCACTAATTACAGATAATACTACTGCGTTGTAATATAGTTTTAAATTGGGTAATTTCAAACCTCCTCTCACGCACATCTTGCATTATTTTAAGTTTTATTCTCGGCTTCTTCCCTGCCCATACAAATTTATTAATACCCTTCTGCCATTCTAGTAAGTTCACATCTTTTTTGAGTATTGGTAATATTTGGAAAAGAAATAAAAATTTAGGTAAAATATTCATTTTCACTGCTGCTATTCTTCCCAACAAGGATAACTGTAATTTCTCCCATTTTTTCATCTCTGTCTATATACTATGTAATAGTGGATCATAATTATACTTATATAACTTCCCATTTGAGGTTGAGATATAAACTCCTAAATATTTGACCTTTTTAACTATTACACATCCTGTCATTCCTTCTAGTTCTTCCCTTTGTTTAGTGTTCATATTTATAGCTAGTATCTTTGTTTTCCCTAACTTTATTTTAAATCCTGACACTTAACCATATTGATTAATCATGTTCATTAAAACCTTACTAGATTCCTGTGGTTGTGTTAATGTTATAACCAAATCATCTGCACAAGCACGTACTCTATATTCTTGCTGCCTAATCTTAATTCCCTGTAAGTCCTCTGAACCCCGTATTTTATTCAACAATAATTCCAAAGTTATGATAAACAATAATGGGGACAAGGGACACCCCTGCCTTGTACCTTGTTCAATTTGGTTATTCTTTCCCAAGTATTCTAATGTATTAACAATTAGTCTTACATTACTTCTCATTTGTCTCCCTTGAATAAAACCTGTTTGATCATTATGAATCAATTGGTGGATAACCAACATTAACCTATTCACTAGTATTTTGGTAAAGATTTTATAATCTATATTAAGTAATGATATAGGTCTATAATTTTTTGGCTGAATAAGATCTTGATCTTCTTTAGGTATCAGGGATATGAAAGCCGTCTTCCAAGATGGGGGAAACTTCCCTTCCACTTGGATCTTATTAAATAATTCCTTAAGCGGTTCTACCACTTCTAATTGCAAATTTTTGTAATAGACGGCTGTCAAGCCATCTGTGCCCAGTGTTTTCCCTGCTTTTAACTGTTTAATTACCTGTAGAATTTCCCCTGAAGTTATTGGTTGGTTCAGTCTTTCCCTCTGCTCATCTTTAACTATGGGTATTTTTTCTTTGTCCAGGTATCTATCTATATCTAGGCCTTGAATTTTATCACTCTTGTACAATCCTATAAAAAGTTCATGAAAGACCTTTTGAATCTCAACCTGTTGATATACTTCCTTCCCTTTATAATGTAATTTCGATACATTAGGAGATTTCTGTTTTTTCCTAATCAAATATGCTAACCATCTACCAGATTTATTTGCATTACAGAAAGTGTTATGTTTTGCATATAGTAGATTGGTAGCTACCTAGTCTGAAATCAGCATATTAAATTGGTCTTTTAATAAGGTAATTGCTTCTTTAATCTTTTTATCTCCTGGTTTTAAAATTAACTCCTGCTCTTTCTTCCTAATTTCATCTTCCAGTTCGATTTGTTTTTCCCCCTGTTTACGTCTATGTAATCTATTTAGATTTATCAAAACTCCTGTCATATACGCTTTACTTGCATCCCATACTATTTCCATAGATGTACCCTTGTTCATATTAAAAAGAAAGTATTCTCTTAACAATTTTTTACATTCATTAATATATTTCTCATATCTAAATATATTTTCATTCAGTCTCCAAGTCCTTCTTGCTTTCATCCCAACTCCATCCAAATCCTTGGGAGTCTGCTTCAATTAATTCAGCTCTCATGTCCTTCCTTAAGTAGATAACTATACAATTTTTCTTCTCTGGAGCTGAAGCTATAAAGTGGTGTCCAAATCTTGTATTAATCAAGTATTTTTGATCAGTTGATTTAATGTGAGTTTCTTGCAAGCAAATTATGTCATTCTTGAATTGTTTAAGATAGTGATTTATTTTCTTCCTTTTCTGTGGGGAATTTAATCCATTAACGTTCCACGTTAGGAACTTAGTTGTCATCTTTAGCTCCCTGAAGCTTTTTAAGAGCCATCTGGACATCCTGGAATTTAATCTTTGGCCTGGCTCCTCCCACTGCTTCTAGACTGATACCTGTAGTTTCTTGACCGGTGTCAGGTGTTTGTTGTAATTGTTGCTTTTTTAATGCTTGGTCCATTCATCTGGTAATCACACTGGTTTGTCTTTGTTCCTTGGCTCCTTGTACCTCTGAGAGAGAAAGTTGATCCAACCTTGTTGGTACTTGTGTGGTTTGCTGTCTATTCTGTCCTTCTTGTTCTCTTTCTCTGGGTCCAGGCGGGGCGGGATGTCCAGCCTTCAATATGTTATTGTAGAAATCTCGGGCCTTCCATAGTGAATTAAGACGATATCTTTGCCCGTGATAAATGAGTGCTAGTCCAGCTGGCGCATCCCAACTGAACTGTAACTGATGGTTTTTAAGCTCTTCAACTAAAAAAGCATAGTCTTTCCTTGATCTCAACATTTTAGGTGGTATCTCCTTCAAAACAGTCACCTCCTGACCCCCAATTTGAAGTTTTGTAAGACACTTGCAGTATCATATTCCTCATGTCTCTTGTAGCAAAGTACACCACAATGTCTCTTGGTAATTGCTTTTGTCTGGCAAGCCAGGAGTTAACGCGATAAACCCTTTCAATTTGCCATTCATAATTCCCACCTGGCCTTCCCATCAATTTATCAAAGGCTTCTGAGAAAATCTGCTTCAAATTTTCTTGATTATTTTCACATAGACCTCTTATTCTTAATGCAAATTCCATTTGTCTGTACTGTAACATAATAATTTCATTTTCAGCATCGCCAACGTTTTGTTGAACCACATCCATTTTTGTTTCCAGGTTGATATTAGAATCACTAAGATCTTCTAATCTGTCTTCAATTCCAGACACGTATCCCGATAGGCAATTAAAAGCCCCTGAAATATCGTCCCTAATCCTCTGGTCCCGAGTCACAAGCTCATCAGACAGCAGATATCTCCTCCTTAATTTTAATTTCCATCGCAGCTGTATAATTTTTTAAGGCTTCAACCAATTCTTTCTGCAAAATTTCTCTGGTTAAGGGCTCCCCTGCAGAAGTAAGGGGGGGGAGTAGTGACTGTAATTTCGCAACTGGAGCCGGCGAGCTGCCTGCATTTTTGGAGATGTTAGGAGGGGTGGGGAAGAACCTTTTGCCTAGAAGCCATTCCAAGTTTAATCTTCTTCAGCCAATTAGTAAGTCTATGCAAGCCGATTATACAGCAATTGCTGTTTAGTTTGATGATAAATCACTTTCTTTTCTTTAAATGTTCTGAGCTCCGTAGAAATATTTTCAAAGTCCGACCCCTGCTACGAAGCTGCTCGGCGCCATTTTGTGTGTCTCTTTAGCAAGTAAATTATCAGAAGGAATTCTTTAAAAATGAAGCTAAGGATTAATACATACAATTAGGAGTTCACGAGTAGAAGCTCTGCCCGTTCTGGAGTCAATAAATCAAACTTTGTGCTGAGGATGAGCAGATGTCTTTGTTCTGCAGATAAAAGCAGAAGAAATTCTTGACACGGATAATACTATGCTGTCGGGTGCCCCCCCCTTCCCAGATTTATGGTCTGGGAAGGTTAGTTGGAGCACTGCCCAAGCATAATTAACTTGCCTTCTCCTTCTAAGCCCGAAGAAGAGGTAATCAAAGTGCCAAACGGCTGATGAATTGCTGTTTAGACAGTTTAATGCAGCCAAGATTCCAGAGCTGTTAAGAACAACAAGCTCCCACAGCCCCCCCCCAACCGGAAGTGATAATTATGTCATTTTTGATACCTGATAATATAATGCAGAAAGATATTATAAAGTAAAAGTTGTAAAGATTTACCTATATAAATATTGACACATTTATTTCAAAAATATTTTTTATTTGTCCCATTATATATTTGAAACAATTCAGAAGATTTATCCTCCCCCCTCTCTTTCTCTCCCTCCCTCCTTCCCATTCCTTCTCCCCCTCCTTCCCATTTCTTCTCCCCCTCTTCGCTCGCCTGACTGAAGATTTTTAAAAATAGTTAATACAAGTTTAAAGGAAAAGAAAGACCCTTGCTTTCTTATTACATTGCAGTAGTAGCCTTAAAATATTGGTGGCTGCATATACAACATATACTTGAAGCATGGGCCACATCTCACTGAGTGATGTATTTAGTTGTGTCTTTAGGCCAAGGACTACAGTGAACAAAACATTGATGCGATCACTTCATTAAAAAGCATTCAGTGTGGGATGCTTTTCTATCTTTTTCTTTCTCATCAGGAACTATGCTGTCTTTTGTTTGCTGTTAAATTTCTGCAAGTGGTCTCGGGAAGTTCATGGGGCTGCAAGAGAAAGTGGGTTCTGGGGTGGTGGCTGGATTGCAGGACTCACCTTGCCCCACTTTGCACTTAGTCCTCAACTTAAGACTGGTCACTTAATGGCCATTCAAAGTTTCAAGAGACTCAAAAACTTCTGATTGCCACACCATCATGTGTTAACATTTTGGGTGGTTGGCAACCAGCTTGCAGTTGCACTGATATGCAGTCACATGATTATTATTTTTTTGCCATTTTCTGGCAAAAATACTGCTACACACTTACGACCACATGAAAATAGGAGGAAGAGGATGTATTGGATATGTTCGCCACCTTAAGTTATTTTAAAAATAATGAAGATGGGATACAAATAAATATATAAATAATTGTATGATTTGGTTAGAGATCATCATAAAAATGTTCATATCATTGTTTGATCATGTGGCAACTTGATTTAATTCCTACAATGATTTAGGAACAAATTTCCATTCTCAATTGTGGTTGAAAATCAAGGACTACTTGAATTTGATTAGGCATTAAGGCCCACAAAACATGTTCAATGAAACATGGCTATTTATGAATTCATGAAATATAGCAGCATATTATTTTATTTATTTTTAATAAATTAATTAATTTAATTAATTTATGAAAAGTGATTTATTTATACAGTTTTTCTAATGATACAAAATGATGGCAAAAATATTCATTTGGAAATCAATGTCTTATTGACGCTTTCAATTGTCAATTTTAACAAAATTTAAAATTTATTTAAAGTAATTTGTCCTCCTATTTAAGCCTGAATTTTTTCCCTTTTATCACTCCTTAGGTGCATAGATGAATGGTTTGAAGTAAATAGATCTTGTCCTGAGCATCCCTCAGATTAATCACCAAGTTGCTGTTTTTAAATGTAAGTTATTTACCTTTTTACTATTTTTAATGTAATGTTGATTACTAATTGAGCAACTGTTAGCTCTTTTGATTTACAGGTAGTCCTCAACTTACAACTACAAAATTTCTGTTGCTAAATTAAACATTTGTTATGTGAGTTTTGCCCCATTTTATAACCTTTCTTGCCACAGTTTCTAAGAGAATCACTCCAATTGTTAAGTTAATAACATGATTGTTAAGCGAATCTGGCTTTCTCATTGACTTTGCTTGTCAAAAGGTCACAAAAGGTGAACACATGATCCTGGGACACTGCAATTGCCATAAGTATGAGTCAGTTCCCAAGCATCTGAATTTTGTTCTCGTGACTATGCTGCAATGTAAGGGTGAAAAGTGATCAATTTTTTCACTTTTTTTCGTGCCTTTGCAACTTTGAAAAGTAAATAAATGAACTTTTTAAAGTCGAGGACTACATGTATATTGTTCTGTTTGTAATATACAAAGTATATATAAACAATGGGATACACTGTATTTCATTGTCATGAATTCCTTATGCCAGTTGCTTTTTTAAAGAACAGTAGAGATATTGTCTGAGCAATATTCATTAGACTATTCAGAACTGATTTGTAATCCCTAAGATCTTTTTCATAATTTAATTAATGTTCCTTGTTGGGATCACTGTCATATTGAAAAATAAATTTCTCCTTTTTTAATTTTAAAACTTACACTCTGAAGGAAGAAAGGAGTATATTTGAAATGAGAAATTTCTATTTTGAATGCCTGCTGCTTTTTTGGTATAGTAATTATGTAAAAAAAAAAGTTTCAGTTCAGGTACAATACAATTTTATTTTAGGTTAGAATCCCTTTTAACTGTAGGCTCTAATTACATTATGCATCTCCTAGATAGGTAATTGTATATAAAAGAAGCCACATATGTATCACATGGATGTTTTGATTTTAAATTCTTTATTATAAATATATTTTATTCATTTTCACATTCCATTTTACAATCACTTATATACAGGGTATTTGCTATAAGAAAAGAAAATAAAAAAATAAAAAAATAAAAAAAAAATTTAAAAAAGAAAACAACTCATCATTCACAACCCCACCTGACACTTCCATCCTCCATACACCCCATCTACCCCCTCCAACTTTCCTTTCCTCCCTCTAACGCTCCCCTCCTACTTCCCTTTCCCCTCAAACCTTCCTTCTCCCCTTACTCCCAACACGCCCTCCTTACATTCCCCTTACTCCTTCCTTACTCCTCCCTCCTCTTTCCCTCTACCTCCCTCCTTGGTGTATTCCTTTATTCAAATGTTGTTTATTATAATCTGATAAAAAGTAAAATAAACCAAGGGGAAAAAAATATAAAGAAAGAAAAGAGAAAAAAAAGGAAAGAAAAAAAAAAGAACAACCGTATATAAGTGCATTCTTGTTCTTATTGAGACTATGTTAACACCCACCCACCCACCCCCCATAAATCCCCATCCCTACTCCTCCCGACTTCCCAGGGCCCACACCTGGCACTGCCTTCTATCTAAAGTATCTTATGTTCATATGGATTAAAAATAAAAGTAATATATTAAGGGGAAAAAAAAAGAAAAGAAAAGAAAAGAACAAAGAAAAAAGAAAAAAAAAAAGAAACTCTTTGTGTTAAGCTCAGCCCCCCATCTTTATCTATGCTTAAATAGTATAAGTCATTCTATCTATATTTTATTCTCGTCTCTTGCTTCTTTGTTATTTACCCCGGCCTCCTGTAGACTTTCCCATTCCTCTTCCTTAACCTTGTATTCAGATAAACATTTATCCAAATTTGTATAGACATCAATATACAATCTAGCTCAAAAATAATCCCTTCTAGTAAAATTTAAGCAGCGTGGATCATTCCACATATTCAAATATTACTTTATAGAAGAATAATCAAACTTTCCCTTCTAATAGGATTTAAACAGCGTAAATAATTTTTCTTAACCTTAATTTCAAACAGTAATTCAAAATAATCTGACCAAACTTTCCCTTCTTAGTAAAATTTAAGCAGCGTGGATCAAGTATTACTTTACACAAAAATCAGTTTGCATTCTATCTTAAAATGATCCCGACCAACTTTCCCTTCTAATAGGATTTAAACAACGTAAATCATTCCGCATGCATTTTGCCCTCATCCCTTGCTTCTCTGATATTTACCACTATCAAATTTATGCAGACATTAGTTTAAAATGTAGCTCAAAATAATTTCACCAAGCTTTCCCTTCTAATAAAAATTAAATAGCATAGATCATTCCACATATTCAAATAATACTTTCAACAAGAATCAGTTTACCTTCTGTTTTAAAGTAATCTCATCCAGCTTTCCCTTCTAACAGAATTTAAACAACATAAATCATTCTGCATTCATTTTACATATATACATTCAGTATCACCCCACCAATATACGTAAATCATTCCGCATGCATTTTACCCTCATCCCTTGCTTCTCTGATATTTGCCACTATCAAATTTATGCAGACATTAGTTTAAAATCTAGCTCAAAATAATTTCACCAAGCTTTCCCTTCTAATAAAAATTAAATAGCATAGATCATTCCACATATTCAAATAATAGTTTCAACAAGAATCAGTTTACCTTCTATTTTAAAATAATCTCTTCAAACTTTTCCTTCTAACAAGATTTAAACAGCGTAAATCATTCTGCATGCATTTTACATATATACATTCAGTATCACCCCACCAATAAATTCCGCTTTTTCTACCGGAGAGAGGTCGCAAACCCCCATTCAATCCACAACTTTGGCGAATATTTTAGAATGTCTAAATCCTCAAACTCCGCTTTTCTGCTTCTCCGAGGGAGGGGGAGCTACCCCCTCCATCTTGCAACCATGTGGTCTGTTGCTTGCCTTCTCCTTCGGCTTGTCTCTCCTCTTTTCCAAGTGAATCAGGAAGTCCCGCCTTCAAAGTCTTGTAATAGAAATCTTGAGCCTCCGAAACAGAATTGAGACGAAGTCTTTGATTCTCAAATGTGACCGTAATGCCGGCTGTGGCCTCCCATTTATATTGAATCTGATGATTTCTAAGCTCTTTAGTTAAGAAGGTATAGTCTCTTCTTGCTTTTAACATCTGGAAAGGTATTTCTTTGAAGACTATCAAGTCCTGGCCATCAACTCTCAAACTATTATTGTAAAATTTTTGCATGATCGCGTTTCTGGATTCTTTTGTGGAGAAATATATAATTATGTCCCTCGGGAGCTGTCGCTGTTCCGCTACCAACGAATTCTGGCGATAGATTTTCCGAATCTGCCAATCAAAGTTAAGTCCCGGGCTTCCCACCGCATGGCTGAGGGCTTCAACAAAGGTCTGTTTCAGATTCTCTCGCTCCTTTTCGCGGAATCCTCTGACTCTTATTGCGAATGCCTTCTTATTAAAGTTTATCATAACGAGCTGTTCTTGAGTGTCTCTAATTTTTTGTTGTAATATTTGAATATTAGTAGTCAAATTAGAATTAGCCTCCTCCAAGCTTTCCAATTTATTCTCTATTTCAGCGGTATAATCTGACAGGGCAGACACGGCTGCAAACGTATTCGCCTTCATTTGGTCAATTTTAGACTTTAAATCACCATATAGCTCCAATACAAATTCCTTAATTTCTTGTTTAAAATCATTAAACATTTGAAAAAAAAATTCCTGTGTTAAGAATTCTCCAGTAGAGGGCGTAGGAGACAAGGGCTGCGATTCCAGTGTAAATTCTTTAAGTTCATTCATAGATTCTTTAGGCACATTTGTAGAGAGACGCTTCGATTTTGACCTGGGTGCCATTATAAATAAACAAATAAACAGCGCTTTCGCTCCCCTCTGTTTCCAAAAAAACAAAAAAAAATTATCTTGTTAAGGAGCGGTCTGCAGGAAGGTAAAACCGGCTACGTACATCCCCTATCAGTCACCAACGGAGAGAAATCGCCATTTTGAAGTCCGTTTAAACAAAGAAGCCTCTAAGACAAATGGTGCTGGTATTTAAGATAGTAATAAAAGCATAAATCTCACAGGAGTGGGACCCGCCCGTATTAATCCTAGCTTCAAACAACTTTGCTTTGTCCGGGGGGGGGGATCGCCTGTCTGGGGCTGCAAAAAAAAGCAGCTGAGAAGAACTGGCTGGAGATAAAAGCTCCGCTCACGCTGGATCTAATCTCTGTCCACAGCCAAAAAAAAGAGAAAGGCTGTGAATTACGAATAGACCCTAGCACACAGAGCTACTCCCTGCCCCTTTATAGCCAAAAAGGGGTGATATCTATGATCTTATTTAGATATACAGACCAGATCTCTGAGAGGAGCTCGGTTGAGCCCTCCTCGGCGACAGGCTCCGCCCCCCCGGAAGCCTCACATGGATGTTTTGATTGGCATGGTTCTATTCTTAAAATCAAAATAGAACTGGAAGGAACCTTAGAGGTCTTCTAATCCAACTCTGTATCATTTCAGATAAGTAGCTGTGCAGTCTTTTTTTTTAAAAAACCTCCAGTGATGAAGCACCTACAACTTCTGAAGCTGTTGCACTGGTTAATTGTTCTCATTGCTAGGAGGTTTTTCCTTAATTCCAGGTTGCTTCTCTACTTGATTACTTTCCATCCATTATTTCTTATTGTGTCTTCTAGTAGTTTGGAAAAAAAGTTGACCTCCTCTTCTTTGTGACAGCCCCTCAAATATGGAATGCTGCTATCATGTCACCCCCCTAGTCCTTCTTTGCTCTAGACTGGCCATACCCATTTCCTGCTACTTTTCTCACATGCTTTTGTCTCTTAATCATCTTAATTGTTTTTCTTTGCATTTTTTCCAAAGTCTTGTCAAAAGGGAAAAAGAAAAAAACCTCTTGTTTCACTGATATTATTTACTAATATAGTTTTCAAATCCAGTGGCAACGAAAAGCATAGTTTGAGATGTAAACTATTGATGCGGCCAGAAAAAAACAACTGATTTAGTCTGCTGGTTAAGGCATCAGATAGAAACAAGGAACCTTAAGCAGAAAAGCTGTGTGGGGTGATTTTGAGCCAGTCACTCTCTCAGCCCAACTCATTTCACAGGGTTATTGTGTGTAAAACAGTAGAAGGGAACATTAGGTATATCTACTACCTCCCCCCCCCAAGAATTTTTTATTGTTTTATTAGGTATGTCTACCACCTTGACTAATTTATAAAAATAAAAAGGGCAGGAGAGAGATAAACAAATAAGCTTCAGAGAATGTTCTACTATTGATATTTTAATGAAATTGTGAAGTTTCCAAAAGATGCCCTAAGTGAATTATGAGCCTTGAGACAAAGTTCAAAAAAAAAAATCCAGTCATTTATTAGGAGCAACATTTTGGCATTATCTGCTGCTGTGGAGCCAAATGTGATTTCCACTTAATGGCATCTGAACTGTATCTCCCCTCCCTTCTGTCTGTGTCATAAATCACATCCAGCAATGAGACACTGTGGCTGGCTATGAACTTGCGCATTTCACACACCAGCTGTGGAAACATGAGACCTGACTCTGGCCAAAGATATGTATGGATTTCTCCCTTTTTTATGTCAACTTGATAATAGTCATGGAAACGCTTTAGAAGTTGACATCCGGCTCCCCTAACTTCCCGAAAACGACCTGTGTGAAACAAAAAAACATTGAATACAGATATATAATTTAGGGATGTGTTCTTCCCCCAGGCTTGCTTGGATTTTCTGCATGGAATTTTGCTATAAGGCGATCAGCCTGGATATTTCTACTTTTTACCCAAGATGCCTCTGATAAAGGGTATCTCTTCCACTTGAATAAGTATTGGAGTTGCCACCTTGAATCAAGGACTGTTGAACCTCATAATGGGTTTGGCTCCCTATGACCACAGGGCCCGGGGGCTCCCGGGGTAGTGGTCTCAGAGTGGATCCGATCATGGGTTTTAAGTGGCTACTATGAAACGCCGGGTGTATCTTCCCCAGCAATTGAGGCAGTTTCAGTTGCACTGTGACTGGGTTGATGATCTTTACTATGGGGAATGGTCCCATAAACTTTGGCCCCAGTTTCTTGCTAGGCAGTTTTAATCTCAAATATTTTGTGGAGAGGTAATCCTTCTCTCCCACCTGGAATTGCTGTTGCGGAGCCCGGTGTTTATCTGCCTGTTTCTTATAGGTTTGTGCCGCTTTAGCCAGTGCTTTTTTGACATTTCCCCAGGTTGCTTTCAGCATCGACATCCAATCAGTCAAGCTGACTCAGGAGGGGGGATCCGTTGGATACTCAGGCATTGGAACGAAGTCCATACCACTCAATATTTTGAAAGGCGTGACTCCTGTGCTACTGTGAACAGCATTATTATACGTGACCTCAGCAAAAGATAAAAGGTCTGCCCAATTGGACTGCTGATAGTTCACCTAGCACCTCAGGTACTGCTCTACCATGGCATTCAGTCTCTCTGCTGCCCCATTCGTGCTCTAATGAAAAGCTGAACTAAGACCCTGAGATGACCCAATGGACTGCAGGAACTCCCTCCAGAACTTAGCCATGAACTGGACCTCTCTGTCTAAAATAATTCTTCGAGGTACTCCATGCAATCACTAGATATGCTTCATGAACAGTTTAGCCAGCTTGTGAGCTGAGGGTAGTCCACTGCAGGGTATGCAGTGTGCCTGTTTGGAGAACAGTTCTATTACAGTCCAAATCACCATGTTTCCCCCACTTTTCGGCAACTCTACTATAAAATCCATGGCCTCGTTGGCTCTGCTACTGTTAGCAGCAGTCCAGGGGGGTTTCCCAGTCGTCTCTTCATTGTGGGGTAGATGGTGCAACTTTTCACGTAACTATCCACATCTTTCTTTATGCCAGGCCACCAGAATTGTCTCCGGGCTAAGTGTAAACTCTTTAGTAATTCAAAGTGGCCTGCCGGTTTGGCATTGTGGCTCCTCTGGAGAATTAAGGTGCGTAGGGATTCCGGGACATAGAGTTTCATCCCCTTCCATGCGAGGTCATGTCTTTTTGTCAAGATATGTTGGTTGTTTCAGAACCAGAGGTCTGCTAGCAGTTCGGTTTTGAGTCTTGTGGGTAGTCGCTTGCGGGTTGGTCTTGCCAATCATGGTGTTGCCACCTGGTGGTCACTTGGGCAGATGTTTGAGTAGAGGTAATGATGACATCCACTACCTGCTCCCATTCCCATTTGTACTGAGGCATGCAGGAGAGGGCGTCTACTAGAAAGTTCCTCCCCCCTGGGATGTGCTTTAAAACAAAATCAAAACAGTTGAAGTATTGAGCCCATTGAACTTGTTTGGGTGATAGTTTCCATGGGGTCCTAAGCGCCTCCAGATTTTTGTGGTCAGTCCAGACTTTGAATGGTTTCTGGCCCTGTTCCAACAGGTGTCTCCAGGTTAGCGGTGCCCATCTCACTGCGAAATCCTCCTTTTCCCATGTGGCCCATCGTGTCTCTGTGTCTGAGCTTGCGGGAGGTGTAGGCACAGGGTTGTAAGTTTCCTTGGTTGTTTTTTTGGAGTAGCACCGCTCCCAGTGCCATGTCGCTGGTGTCTGCCTGGATCACAAAAGGTTGCTCGGGGTCAGGAAGCTTCAGCACTGGCTCCTTTGCAAACGTTTCTTTTAGTGTTTCAAATGCCTCTTGGCAGGTTAGGTCCCACAGTAGGGGTTTTCCCAGATGAGGTTTCATTCCTGGGCTCCCTGTCTTCAGGAGGTCTGTCAGGGGTTTGGCAATCTTCGCAAAGGAGGGGCTGAATTGCCTGTAGAAGTTCGCAAACCCTAAAGCTTTATAGCTGTCTGCGGGTGCGAAAGGGTTGCCAGCCTACGACGGCTTGTACTTTGGCTGGGTCCATCTCTATTCCCTCATTTGACACTCGGTAACCCAGGTAGTCTAATCGTGCACGGTGGAATTCGCATTTTGATACCTTGACGTACAGGTTGACTGCCAGAAGTTTTTCCAGTACTTGACGGACCAGGGCTACGTGGTCATCCATGGTGTCAGTGTAGATGAGGATGTCAACCAGATAGATGAGGACCCCCCTTGTAGAGGTGCTCATGCAGCACCTTGTTTATTAACTGCATGAATAGTGCTGGGGGGCCCTGCAGTCCGAAAGGTATCACTTTGAATTGAAAGCTCCCTAGGGGGCAGTTGAATGCTGTTTTCCACTCATCTCCCTCTCTGATACGTACTCGGTAGTATGCTTCTATGAGGTCTAGCTTGGTGAAGACTTTTCCCTTAGCCAAATGAGATAGCATGTCCTTCTACACGAGCTGTAGAAATATGAAACCTGACTCTAGCCAAAGGTATGCATGGAATTCTCCTCCCTTTTTTATGTCAACTTGATAATAGTCATGGAAACTCTTTACAAGTTGACAGAAATTTTGTATTATTACTACATTCTAATATTGTATTAGTGGTGTATTTAAAAAAAATACGATGGCACTCCTAACTAATATATGGCAGATTATCTGTAACTAATGCCTGTTCTTTACCTAGTTTTGGTAAAATTTGTTGTTGTTGTTAGATGTGAAGTCATGTCTGACCCATCACTACCCCATGGACAACATTCCTCCAGGCCTTGTCCTCTACTGTCCTCTGGAGTCCATTTAAGCTCGTGCCTACAGCTTCAGTGACTCCATCCAGCCACTTTATTCTCTGTAGTCTCCTTCTTTTGCCCTCAATCTTTCCCAGTATTAGAATTATCTACCCTTAAATATAGAAATGATGGATATCTAAACATATAGAGTTATATTCGGTCAGTCAGTTTCTTTTACTGAGCCAAAGGTTACATTTGCAATTAAGACAACCATAAGTTTGACTAAATAAACAAATGTACTTCACAGGGTTGTAACAACCAAATTACTAGAACTTTCTATTCCACCTTGAAGCATACACATATCTCCATAGAGTTCCAGTATTTATAATGCAAAAAGCCATAATTAATTCAGAAGTAGACATTTCCTATTTTAACCTTCATGCTTAGGAACTTCCTTTCAATGGAGACTAGGTTTGCTCTTTTCTTCTTGGTTTCAGAAGCACAATAAAGATCTAGTTATTTCATTTAACATTGGAGTAGAACATGTTTGAAGAAAGGTGGGTTGACTTTATTTTCTTTATATTACATGTAGAGCTATCTTATACTGATCTTGATTGTTATCTGTCTAGTTCAGAGCCTTTGGGAATAGATCAAATACAAATAAAGAGGCTGTGTTCAAAGATATTAGCCATATGCTAAAGTGAAAATAATTATTTCTCAAAACTATTTATATTAAAGAATACGTTCAAGAGAATTAATTATAATTATGTTAAATACCTGAATATCAGATGCTCTGATTGATACTGCTGTGATTTAGAAAATGTATTTTACTCTCAAGAAATATAATTGTATTTTTGTAAATTTTTTGTAGTTTCTTACACTGCTCATCAGAAGTAATAGATGTCAAGTTCCATCATTAGAAGTTAATCTGAAAGTGAATTTATGTTCGTTTTGGAGTGGGAAAGAAGAAGATGGAACAAGTATGGGACATGATGCAAAGCAGAATCCTCAGTGTACCAAATGCTCATGTAAAAACAACATAGGGATTGTGAAAATGCTGCACATCCTGAAAAAATCCTATCCCACAAACTTCATAGATATTTTATATTTACAGACCAAAGTTAACTTTCAGTTTTTTTCAAATCAGTATACAAAAACAGAATTTTTGACGTAATTCCTTGAACAGAAGCTGAATGCTCTACGTCAGTCTGAAACATTATGCAAGGAAGATGCCATTTTAGAGTTGGAATCACGTATTCCTTTTTATCACAGTAAAGAAGACAAACTATGAGATACAGAGATTCTTCATCCAATATGCTGTTCACATTTTTTATGGAAAATAATGCAATGTTTTTTTCTTTGAATCTTTGCAAATTTTATAAGTAAAGCTTTGTCACAGTTTAGTCCAAAGAACAAATGCAATCAAAGCTAATTCTGAATTAATATTTATGATCCAATTAGAGTTATTGAAATCCATAATCTCTTCTCATTTCTGCATAATAATTTTTTTCTGCTTGTAAATCTCAGTGCAGAAATTTTGAAAATTCATAATCTAGCAGCTATGCAATATTTTTTTTAAAAAAACCTTATAGGGACATGCAAATAACATATTTCAAAATGCTGCCAGTTGATCTAATTTAACGGGTATTATATTTTTAATGTTTCAGGTAGTTATTTTCTTATACTATCACATTTACCAAGCCATTTTTCCTCAGTGGCCACAAAGATAGGCAAGATGAATGTTTCATTGGGATAATATCTGGCCTTTTAAAAACTTTTATATTAAGATTACTGTATCTCAATGGCTGGTCATAGCAGATTATAGTAATTTGCAACGAAGTCGTTGATATAGTAGCTGTAATCCTACACCCAGACATATGTGCTTCTTGTCTGATAAAAACAGACTTTATATTTTCTGGGTTTAGGATTAACAACATTGCCTGTATTCTTGAATCTGTAATACTTTGCTACACAATTGTGTCTTATCATAAATTGTAAAAATGGGCTTTCTCTGATAGGGTAGAGAAGAAGCTCATCAAGTAAAATTATGAGTTGTTAATATATTTGAGGATGTTTTTGGAAGCAATTAAAGTATCTTGTAAAGTTTGATAACATGAAAAAGTATTTAATAAAGGTGATGGAAACTTAACATGAAACTTAAAATAAGAAAAATAAGATATGTATCAGATTATTTCATTATATTCTGTTCCCCTAAGATCATTTTACAAACAATTTTCTGCTGATTATTATTGTTATTAACTACTGCTGTTACATTGTGCATTATTCATATGCATATAGAAATATTTAGTACATTGTTGTACATTCACAACTGTTAAAATTTTAGACCAAATATTAAATTCATGAATAATGTCTTTTGCAGTGTATTAAATTCTATAGCTAGCAAACTTTACCTTCTTCAGAAAGAAAACAAATACTGTATTTTCCTTTTCTGGTTCAATATTACATAGTGGTCAGAAGTTGATGTTCAGCAAGCATGAAATTCAGAAACCACATTTGCTTGCAATGTGCAAAAAAAAAAAAAAAAAATTCAGAAAGAGGCATTTATAGGAAAAAAAAATGAGTGACAAGTCACCAGAACCTGATTTCCCATTCACTGGTTTTCCTCTAAAGAGTTTGTTTCAATTTGTATAACCACCCCCATGTTCTTTTATTCAGAACATCTAAGACAACTGTAATTAAAACAAAATATTGGCTGTGTAGTGTGGAGATAAAAGCCTTCATAATTATGAGAGTTAATTTGTTTTGGGGTTTTTTTGGTGTTTTTTTTTTAACTAGATCAACTTTTAAGAACCAGGTACAAAATACTGAGATCAGTCAGAGCCAAGTACAAAGGACTGTAACTAGAAGTAAAACAAAGTTTTGGATACAAAATACTTTTGAGAATAAGAATCAAAATTAGCTTTTTCAACTAAATATTTTTTCTAGCGTAATTATCTCAACCCTTCATTTTACTTGTTTCAAATAATTTTATTAAGAATTTTACATGTAAAAGATAGAAGTTGATACATACTAAAAAAGTACAAAGAGGTACAAAAAAGAAGGGGGGGTTGAAAAACAGATGGGGAAAAAGGAAAGAGAAGGAAAAAGAAAGTAACTTCCTCTTTCATCCCAGCAGGTTAAAAAAAATTAATAGTTTATCACCACTTCTAAATGAAACATAATCTCCCTGCCTCCATAGGTCATCTCTTAGATAAGGAAAACAAAATTCAAATGCTCCATTAAGGATTTCTGCTCCATTGTCCTTAGTGTCCAGCCTCCAAGCTTTCCTTATTTTTAAAAAAAGCCTCTGAAAACAACCCCATTTTCTCATGACAAAGTATCTTCTAAATAATTTAAAACTATAATTCCAAATACCTTTGACCCCTTAATGCATTACTAATTTTCCACGCTCTTATATTAAGTACACTTTTGGTGCATAGTCCAAAATATTATTTTTAAAACCTTCAAAATCAAATTTACTGTCTTTTAAGGAGAGAGAAACTTACCTGTTGAATACAGTAGAATCTTGCAAGTCCAAAGGTCTCAATCTCTTCAATATGCAAAGTATTAAAACAAAATCCTCAAATGGGATCAAGATTCAAATCTTTATGGCACCTTTTTTCTTTATGCAACTCTCAAGTTGAGCCTGGTCCCCAAAACAATGGGGGGAAAGAGTTTGGCAGTTATTTGAATTGCCACTACTTTCTAAAATCTGGTAGGGATAGTCTTCCTCAGATATTCTGTTTTTTTTTAACAAATCCTACAAAGAAATGTGAAAGTTAAGAGTTTGTAGTAGATATATTGCTCTGCTCACTAGACTTAAAAAGTCAGAAGGCATTGTTCTAAATTAATTCACTAATAAAATGAATTTGAGATTACAGGCTTAGGATAAAACCACATGAAGCCACATCTGGCTGAGTTGATGCCAAATTCCAAGTGGTAGACATTACTTTTATTGTTTCCTCTTTCCTTTTGTTATCACTTCTTCACACACTACCCATCTATTCATTAAAACAGAAACATGTACACACATACATTCTTGGTAAGACTTGAGGACCAGAAAACATATCTGCCGGCTCCTTTTCCTGCAAAGATGCTTTTTCCAAAAGGCAACTGGACTTTCATGGTTTTTCCTTTGAAAACATTTCACTTCTCATCCAAGAAGCCTCTTCAGAAGCAAAACATTTTCAAAAGGGAAAAAAAAGTTCAGTTGCCTTTTGGAAAAAGCATCTTTGACACAACCATAACCTGGATAATGGAGAATCTTCATAGACAGTACATTGAGGGGTATAGTATAAAGGTCCAGAAGCTGTTAGAAGCAAAACCATAAGAGGGCAGCACCAGCAACATTATTCCAAAACTGGCTTATGTTATTTTACTGTTTTCTGGTTGAGATATACATGAGCTAGCCTGCTTTCTTTTCTCTGCATGATGATGTGGAAGGAGACTGAAATCTACATGGAAGCTAGTTAATGCCTTTGTATTGAAAGTTAAACTTCTACTTCAACCTTATATACTTCTATCACATCTGGAGAGCAACACTAAATCTCAAACACTATCCAATGATAGTTGTTCCAGCACTCTTGGAGCCATAAAGTTCGGAAAGGTTGTTATGAACAAATGCATAGCAATAGCAGTATTTATTTAGGCTCCTGGTGTGTAAATTTGAAAAATTGGCACAACACGATGTACAACAGAGGTTATTCCCTGAGGTAACATTAATACTGTGCAATAATTGTTTGCAGACGTTAACAGCCCTGGTTTTTTTTAAGCTATCATAGGGCTTGCATTGCTTCAGCATGATTATTTTAAATCTGGAAAGTCAAGACGATAGAATTTTAATTACTTTATCAACTAAAATATTGATCAGTGGAAACTTTAATGAGGCATTAATTAATTGGTGCAGCAAGTTAGCTCTGCTTAATTTTGAAACTCTAGAATGTCATAAAGAATAAAAAATTTAAACCATTCTATTTAGTTGTGAACTGTTTATTAAATTGTAGAATATCATGGATTGCCTCCAATATCCTAAATGCAATTATATTGAGGTGTTAATAAGGCAGAGATTAAGAACATTTTAATTGATTTCATAGATTAATTTATCTAAAAATGCCAATCAATAGTTGGTTGTTCAGTTTACATCCTGATTCAAAACTTCCATATTTTGACACCTTGACTCTTAAATATTGGCAATAATCTCAACAAATTGTTTACACAAACAGCAAAGGTGATTTTGGAGAAATTACATATTCTGTGGTTTCCAGATCTGACTTTCAGATAACCTTTTTCCATGTTGACCTTGTTTATTTATTGCTTGCCAATGAGCCACTGGGTTGTGGAGAATTTGGGAATGTGTCCTTCATTCATGTGAACTATTGGCCACCACATTGTACGATTTTGGTATAGCTGAAAGTGGTTTTTGTTCTACTAAATCAGCATGCTTTTTTGGTTTGGGATTTGCATGCTATGTGAATTCAGACATCATGATTTGCACACCATGGCTTAAGAATTATTGTAATGTTTGAGACCAGCCAAATATTTAATTTAAAAACATTGTTAAACAAATTTCAGTATAGCATAATGCGTATCTGGTATGTCTGATATAGCCAGATCTTAAATGTTAATATATATTGTAAGCAAGGATTTATAACAGTAGGCAAGCTTTAAAATAGGAAAGTTGTCTTTTTATCTTTATGATCATTGTGAAACTCCTAAAAAGCTTCCAATATTTTCTTGAAACTTATATAGGTCCTCCTCAAAATAAAATTGAAATATGATTTTGGTTTAAAAAGGAATAATTTGAGAAATAATACAGAGATATCATAATATACGTTTGAAAAAACTAAATTGTCAAACTAACTTTTAAATGAGAGAGGATAATCAAGGAATAACTAGATTGATGAAGAATATGAACTTTTTAATCCTCCCTGGAACTATTTGGATGCTTGAAAAAACCCACTGAAAATCAGCAGTTCAAATTAACAATTTCCATAAAATGAGAAATGAAACTTGGTGGATGAACATTTTAATGAAAAACGTTATAATATTTGGTGATGACAATAAGCAAGAAGGCTTCTTTGATTATTCTGTTGATAAAAGAATGTAATTAGTAACATTGAATGTGAAATATGTTTGTATTTTTTTAAATGAGCTATATGATTGGTAAAAATTACTTGAGAATTTTTTAAAGGTACATCTTGTACTTGGTCTGGAAATATACCATCATGGTTTCTGTTTTATTGATCTAGGCTGTAACATTCCATTTGTTTAAAATATATACATGTTAATAAATTTTTGAAACATATTTTATGACTATCATTTTGAATTTTATTTAAACATATACAAGAAACTGACCTCAGTAATTAAAAATGGCTTATAATAACTTCAAGATACATTTTATTTCTTGTTCTTATGGATTTTGTTGAGTTTGTCATTTTTGTAATGAACAATGCAGTATATTTTAAATGTGTGATGCTTCATTCTTATTTCTATTCAGTGCTGGCATGGAAGAATGAACTGAATGGATTGTTCACAATGTTCAAAATTAGATAAGAGTATTCCATCTTCTACATGCTAAGAATCAGCAAGAATCCAATACATTTGTGACTAAGAAGAAAACAAGAAATCTTTAGAAGAAATCTTCAGTAGAATACCATCATTCATCATCATTTTAGCCATTTTGTATCCACTGCAGGATGAAGGCCTCTTCTACAGGTTTTCAGCCAATATAGTCCTGAGCTTTTCCAACAGCCAAAGAACCAACAGGAGGGGAGATCGGCTGTTAGAAAAGCCCACATGGTGTGCGCACCCTTCCCTTTGACAGCCGCCTCATTTCCAATTGGGGGGGGGAATCCATGCAGAGGGAGGAAAAACATGGATTTCCCCCCCCCCCATTGGAAACCAGGCAGCTATCAAAGCAAAGGAGCGTGAGCCGCATGGGTTTCTTCCAATCCTCCGCTCCGGCAAAGGAAGTCCGTGGGTGGGGCAAGCCTGGTGCGGACAGGTGGAGCAAGCGAAAGAGCAGTGACTGGGCGGGCGGGGGGAACGAGCAAGGGGGCAAGCCAGGGAAGGGAGCATTCCGGTATGGGGCTCCGGAAGAATGGGTATAGGAAGACACGCTAAATTGTGTACCAGCTGAAACCCATTTCTGGAACAGATAGCACACTGGTCAAAAACTGTTTTCTTCAGGGATAGGAGGAGCTTGTTCTTGAAAATTATGCTTAGATTGCTGAATGCCTGCAAACACATTTAACATGCTGTTCAATTTTATTATTGTGTAGCCTTTCATTGTGATCCATTGGCCAAGGTATATGTTCTGTAGTAAATGTATTTAGGATAGCCATTTTTTCCTGCTTTAAACATAATCTGCTTATAACCTTAAATAATATTCTGAGACACAACTTGCACTGTTACCAATTTTGAGCAGACCCTAGTAGGCATCCTAATACCTTTAGGATTATTTAGACTGCAACTTTCTACAACACAGCCAATAATGTAACCCATTGAAATCTTCCATTAGAATCTATCTTAAGGATGTCTTCTACTGCTACTTTCCAGATAATATGATTGACTTTATGATTGCGGCCAGATAAAAACCTTTAAAACCTTTATAAATTGCAAGAGGCACTCTTTGACTTTCCAATACAATAATAAGTTGAATGAAAATTATTTCAGTCTAGTTAAGTGCAGAGGTTTATGTGTAGAATTTAGATTAACGTATATTGGCTCTATTTGCAGTTGATTTAAATTTCACTACAGTGTACCCTAGAATTGCCTTCAATTATAGTTGCGCTTCACTGGCCTTAAGTTAGTGTAATGTATGTGTCAGATTTGCACTGACATTACATTCCAAACTAATTAATGGAATTCAAAGTCACTTGCACTTCCAGCAGTGTCAGAATTCTTACAAGACACTTGCAAAGTGTTCATTTTGTACTAAAGTTGAGTACGATAGGATCCTCAGTCTTTGTTCTCTGTGCTAATTAATCTCCATTTATTCTTCCAGTTTTCTTTGGATTTCATGGAACCTTTTTTGCTAAATAGACATACATAGATTTGACAAAATTCATTCATTCAAAGATTTTTCATAATTTTTGTATATGTTACTACTGGGACTTAGAACACACTGAAGTGATGACAGAGCTATTGGCAAATGCTTTAGGGATAGGAAAGCAAGAGATGGAGGGAGAGATTGATTAAATAATTAAAATAATCACAAGTTAATCAAGGAGACACAAGGTCCCAAGGAAGGTACATGTGAGATTTGTTAAAAAACCAATAAGAAGTCATGAAATACTAAAATGGGCAAGAAGGGTCCACTGAACTATATAGAGAAAAAAATTGCGAATTAGGAGGGGAAAAGATATAGACTGGATTCGATAGATAAAGCATTAGAATTCTATGACAGTTTCTTTGCTGTAAATGAGGGACAAGAAATAAGAGGAGAATTAGAATATCAAGGGCAAGAGGAATCAACAGGAGAAGAGAGGAAGACACAACAAGAAAAAAATAAAATGAGAAGGAACAAGGGCAAAAGAAAGACAAAGAAGAACTAGGATTGTAAGATCTATATATAAATAATAGAGATGGAGGGGGGAAATGAGATCTGGTTGATAAATATAAATGGACTGAATTCTCCCACAAAAAGAAAAAAAATATTTAAATGATTACAAAAATTAAAAGTAGATATAATTTACCTCCAAGAGACTCATAAAAAAGTAGCACACTAAACTACTGGAATACCCCAAAATTGGGAAATTATATTTTTCATCAGCACAGCAGCAGAAAAGGGGGGTAACTTTATATATTATGGAAACAATAAATACTAAACAAATTTATACGGATGATGAAGGAAGAATTTTAATCGTGGAAATAGTAATGAACAAAAAAAAATACTACTAATTGCAATATATGCACCAAATAATAAGCAAGACAAAATCTATAAAAAGCTGCATAAAAAGATATTAGAAGTGGAATATGAAAATATTTGTGGTTGTAGCAGATTTTAATACAATTGTAAATGTAAGACTAGATTATAGAAGTAGCATGACTGAAAAAAAGGCAAAAAAGATACTCACAGAGACATTTTTTAAAATGGCAGAAGAAATTTCTTTGCAGGATGTATGGATACAAATGAATCTGGGGGGAAATAAATATACATTTTACTCAAATAGGCACAAGTCATTGTCCAGAATGGAAATGATTTGGAGCTCACCTGAATTAGGAACCAAAGTGCAAGAGAACCAACATGCAAGAAACCAATATATGGGCCGACCATACCCAATAAAATGGAAAGGAGAAAAGAAAATGTAGAGATGGACACTGAATCAATCTATATTAAAAGAGAAAGAGTTTATGCAAACAACAGTCAAAAAATGCAATTTTTAAAAAAGAAAACAAAAAAGAACATACTTTATTAGAAAACATATGGAATACAACTAAAGTATATATTAGAGGTTTAGTGATAACTTATATAGCGAGAAAGAATAGAAAGAAAAACCAACACCAAAAGTCATTAGAAGGAGAATATTAAAAAAAATGGAATTAGAACTGCAAAAGGATCCAAAAAAGGAAACCTTAAGAAAACAAATGAAATAATAAAACACAAACTACATTTAATATAAAAAGAAGAAAAGGTGCAGCAAAACTAAAGAGCGAGACAATTTTTTTGAAAATGTAAGCAAACCAGAAAGATAGTTAGCCTATACATTGAAAAAAGAAAGAGAGAAGAAATTGATAAACAAATTACAAGATGGAAAAGGAAACTTACAGTTTGAAAATGAGATTAAAAAGAAAATAATTCAGGAATACTATGAAAAATTATATGACAAGAAAAAATTCCGGAAGAAAGGATAATTCAATACTTGAAAAAGCCAAATTACCGAAAGTGACTGAAAACATTAAAAATATGCTAAATGAAAAAATAAAGATGATGGAGCTGACAGAGGCAATAAAGAGACAAAAAATAATAAAACCCCAGGACCAGATTGACTACCAACTAAAGTATATAAACAATTACAGAATACGCTGAGTTTGTCAATATTAGAGGTTTATAAGGAGGTTTTTGTAGAAGCCAAGATACCAAACACCTGGATAGATGCTAATATCACTTTAATTCTGAAAGAAGACTCAGATTTGACACAGATAAAGAACTAACGACCAATATCATTACTAAATGCAGATTACAAAATTTTTGTATCAATAGTGGCAGAGATATTTTAAAAAATTCTGAATGAATTCATTCACCCGGATCAAAATGGGTTCCTTCCAAAAAGATAAATAAAAAACAATGTAAGATTTATTCTAGACACATTGGAATATTATGCACTCAGAAACACAAATGGTGCTGATTTTTTTAGATGCCCAGAAAGCCTTTGACAATGTAAATTAGCAATTTATGATACAACAGTTAGACTATATATCTGTACATTAAAACCCCAGCTTGGCTCTCAACAATGGAAGCATTTATACATCCAAATCAGGGACATGCAGTCAGGGGGAGGCAGGGAAGTAGAGCCTCACCACTGTCATCATGAAAAGAAAAAAAATATAAAAGGAAAAAGGCTGAGCTAGTTGCTGTCAGAGTCACAGTGGATGACTCTGCTTAGTGCTTAACTGTTTAAAAAAGCCTCTTAAAAAGTGCCCTCTACAGGAGGAGGCGGAAGAACGAGGTGTCTCATCTAGACCGATCACTCGAGCAGAGGTAAGCAAGGGTTAAAAGCCAAAAAATTCCTGGCGTAATGAGGCACGTCATTCTCCTGCCTCCTGTAGAGGGCGTTTTTAGAGGCTTTTTTAAACAGTTAAACAGAGTCATCCACATTGTGACTCTGGCAGCAACTAGCTCAGCCTGATCTCAGCTCATGTCTTTTTCCTTTTACATTTTTTTTCTTTTCATGATTGCAGGTAAGAGCAGAGTTGAAATCCTCTCTGAAACAGCTGGAAAGGGTACATGTGTAGGTCGGAGGGAGGAGGAGGAATTCAAACTTCATCCTCAAGTGTAGATCCCTCCCCAAGTGTAGTTTGATTGCATGCAGAGTTATGTTGCCTTTACACACACACACACACACACACACCTGGATAAAAGTATATAAGCCCAGCTTCACTGATTACAAGTTTGAAAAGGCAAGGTGGCTCCACCTGCAATCAAAGGCTCGGATCGGAAGATAGCAGAGGAATGGGGGGGGGTATGGCAGACGAGCTGCTTTCAAGCCATTGGAAAATATATCCAATCTAACTTCTGTGTTTGTGTTTGTTTGAGATTGAGTGAGTGAGAGAGGAATCCAACTTCTCTGTGTGCGTGTGTCTGTTTGAGAGAGAGGGGAGGGAGGGAGGAAGGAGGGGGAGGGAGAAGAAAAAGAATGAAGGAAAACTTTTTTGCAAAGGAGAAAAACAAATGCTGTCGCTTTAAATCAGAACTGAACATGCCTGGCTGTGGAATTCTGGGAGTTGAAGTTCACAAGTCTAAAAAAATTTGAAACTCTTGTGTCAGTGCCTCACCAGCCATAAACCTCACCGCACGTCACTGATCCAAATGTAGTAAATCTGAGAAATCTTAACATAAAGATATTTAAAATGTGGAAGGGATGGAATATAATTATTAAAGAAAGGATGCAAAAGGAGGGACTGAAATGAAATGTGAACGACAATTTTTTTTTAAAAAAATTAATTGTTTTAAATAAATAGAATTGTTGAATTGCCCCAGAAGCAAGTTGTTCTGCAGTAAGTTGGCCACAGCAAGTTATCCTGTGGCAAGTTGGTTGTGGCCAGTTGGCTGTGGTTAGTTGGCTGCAGCGAGTTGGCTATTGCAAGTTGTCCCTTTAGCACTGAGCTTAATCCATATTACATCTGTGGCTACATACACTATATTGCCAAAAGTATTCGCTTACCTGCCTTTACTCGCATATGAACTTACTGTAAGTAACATCCCATTCCTAATCCATAGGGTTCAATATGACGTTGGTCCACCCTTTGCAGCTATAACAGCTTCAACTCTTCTGGGAAGGCTGTCCACAAGGTTCAAGAGTGTGTTTATAGGAACTTTTGACCATTGTGAGGTCACACACTGATGCTGGACGAGTTTACGTGGCCTACCAGTTCGTGGCTGAGTTGCTGTCATTCCCAAACACTTTCACATTCTTATAATACAGCTGACAGTTGACTGTGGAATATTTAGGAGCGAGGAAATTTCAGGACTGGATTTGTTGCACAGGTGGCATCCTATCACAGTTCCATCTGGAATTCATTGAGCTCCTGAGAGTGACCCATTCTTTCACAAATGTTTGTAAAAACAGTCTGCATGCCTAGGTACTTGTTTTTATACATCTGTGGCCATGGAAGTGATTGGAACACCTGATTCTGATTATTTGGGTGAGTGAGCGAATACTTTTGGCAATATAGTGTATGTTATAACACCTTATTGGGAAATTTAGAGAAGGAAGAAAGCAAATCATCAAATAATGAGAACATCAAGGCTATTTTTCCTCCAAGGAATGCATCCCTCATATTTGCCATATATGATCTGTTTCCACTGTTGTCAGTGTTCCAAGTAACGCACCCATACACACCCAATTGTGAAGTTCCCAAGAGCTGACCTAACTAATTTACGAGCCTCGAAACAAAGTTTTTAAAAAAACCCATTCATTTATTAGGATCAACATCTTGGCATGATCTTATGTGGCCGAAACTGAATCCCACTTAAAGGCATCTGAACTTTACCCCCGTGTCCCCTCCCCTCTGCCTGAAGTCATTAATCACATTCGCCAATAAGATGCTACGGCAAGGGGGTTCCGGGTGGTGATGTCACTGTGCCTAGAGGGGGTAATGGAGCTTCTCTAACCCCTAACTCTAATTTCTTCATGTGGGCTCACTTTTGGAGCACTGCTGATCCCGAAGAGACCAGCAGATCAAAGGGGATATTCTGCAGACGCCGGAGTGGTAAGACAAATCCCCTGGCAGATAGGAGAAACCCCCCTAAACGGACGAAGAAATATCCTATCATCTGGTTAGGACTGAGCAATGGCGGCCACATAGAAGGAAGAAACAGAAATAGAAGCAGACGAATTCGGGTGTTTGTTATTATTGCCGACAATCCAGAGAGGAAAGCAACGTGAAACTGGCAAAATGGGTGAGCTGAGAGAAGAAGGAGCTGGGAGAGAGGCTGTTTTTTACAGTTTAATTTTGCCAAAAAGAAGCAGTGCAAAGAGGCTGAGTTAGAACGGACAGGAAGGGACAGCCGCAAGAACCTTAAGATCAGCCACAGTAAGAACAAAATCCTGACATGGACTTCAGGGGATAAAATTTGCCGGAAGGATTTGGAAGGTTTAAAGAAGTGACTGCATAATAGTCGGGTTGGCAAACAGAGTTCCCTTTTTTTCTGCTTACCAGTTCTTCTGCCGCTGGGTTGAATGTTTTAAGTATTTGATATTGAGCTGACTAGGAGCTTGGAGCAAAGAAATAGAGGTCTGTCTTTTGCTTCGTGAACATTAACACTGACACCAAGGAGAGAGTGACTTAGAGAGACTAATTATTAGAACTAAATATTGAACAACTGACAAAACTGAGAGACATTTATTGATATAAGAATAGGGTGTGATATATAAATTTATGATATTTACTAATCAAATTAATCAAATAGAATATTACTAGTATTATTACATAGGACTGTTTAAGAATTGAAAGGTGATACCAAGGAAGGATAATTGTGGAATTGTTGTTGAATATTGGTTTATACAATTATAATAATTATAATATATTATTGATATTACTGACAAGGTATAAATAAGGTAAAAGTTATAATCAGTCGTGGGCAAGGTCAAAAAAGGGGGTTAAAAATGGTAACCTCCTCAAAATTAGGGAAAAAAGACCATACCCAATGTGAGTTCAGCAATGCCCTCCTCCTCAAATCAAAAAACAATGGAGAGTACATGGGGGTTGGAGAAAGGGGAAAAGATGGCAGAATCAGCAGGACCAGCACCTACGATGCAAAACATGCAATCGATGCTCCAGATGATACAGGAGACCTTGGCTATAAGCCAAGTAGAGACAAGGAAAAATCACGAAGAATTAAAAAATGAAATGGGAGAATTGAAAGGAACAATAAAAAATGTAGACGATAAAGTTGAAAAGATACAGAATGCCTTAACAATCAACGAACGGAAAATCCAATGTATGGAAGAAAAAATACAACACTCAGATCAGAAGATGAGAAAAAATGGAAATAGAATATAGGCAACTTAATAAAGAATTGGAATTATCAATAATCCGACTCGAAAATGAAAAAGCGGCATTCTACCTAAGATTTCAAAACATACCAGAAGAGAAGGAGGAAGATCTGAAAGAAAAAATGATTAATATCCTTACTGAATTTCTGCAAAAAACAGAACAGGAAGTGAGATGAATTATTGATGAGGTTTACAGGGTGAATACTAATTATGCAAGGAGACATAGGCTCCCGAGAGAAGTACATGTAAGATTCGCTAAGAAAACTGCCAGAGATGAAGTGTACAAAAAAACCAGAGAAGAGACGATTATACTACAGGGAAAAGAGCTGACCACGCTTAAACAGATCCCATGGAGAATCCGGGAACAATGCAGGCAATACCAATTTTTAACAAACGAGTTGAATAAAAACAGAATAATGTACAGATGGCTGGTACCAGAAGGGGTTCTGGTATCTTGGCAAGGAAAAAGATATAAGATAGAGAATTTAGAAGAAGCACACAAATTCTATGAAGAACACTGTAATAGGGAAGGAAAACAAGGAAGCAAAGAGGAACTAGAATACAGAGGTCAAGTGAAAGAAACATCAGAAGACAGCAAAAGAAGCAGGAGAGAAGAACAGAGGCAAGAAAGAGAGAGAGCAGAGAAGGAAGGCGCGCGAGAGAAAAGTCAGATACAAACTAGAAGTAAAAGAAACAATTTCAGCTAAAGATGGATCAAGAAATAACAATTGTGTCGATAAACCTGAATGGATTGAATGCACCAAAAAAGAGAGCCTAAATGTTTAATAAACTTAAGAAATTGAAAGTAGATATAGTCTGTATACAGGAAGTGCATATTAAAAGAGAACATAGGAATCTACTGGAAAACAAAAAAATAGGGAAATTATATACAGCATTCGCAGATTAAAAAATAGTGGGATAGCAACATATATAAAGGAAGAAATAAACTCCAAAGAAGTTTACTCAGATGAAGAAGGCAGAATGCTAATGATTGAACTAGAGACAACAGAAAAATTGATATTATTAATAGTCATATATGCACCGAACCAGAAACAAGAGGAATTTTATAGGAAATTACATAACAAAATAAATGAATGAGAACATGAAAACATTTGCTTAATTGGCAACTATAACACAATAGTAGATAAAAAACTGGACTATGAAAGCAAAAAGAAAAAAAAAAAAAATACCCAAATCCTTTTTTGAGATGGCAAAGAAATATAAATTACAGGATATTTGGAGAGAAAGACACAAAGCAAGAAAGCAATATACTTTTTATTTGAGCCCCCATCAATCTCTATCAAGAATCGACATGGTTTGGATCTCATCCGGGCTGTGTAATCAAGTAGATAAAATCGAAATAGACCAAATGAGTGGGCAGATCATAACCCAATAAAAATAAGATGGAAAGGTCAAAAAAGAAGAAAAAGATGGATGATCAATTCAAGTATTGTAAAAGAGACAGAATACACTGAAATGCTAGAGAAAGAATTAAAAATGTTCTTTAAAATAAATAAGACACTTCAATTCAAAATCTATGGGACACCATGAAAGCATACACAAGAGGCCTTACGATAGCCTATATGACGAGAAAAAGGAGAAAGCAAAAAGAGCAACAAGAAGGCATGCAAAAAGAACTTAGAGAAGCGGAAGAAGAACTAACTACAGAAAGATCCAAAGAATAAAACTAAAAAGGAAAAAATAGAGGTGATAAAACATAAGATCAACTTAATAACTCAAAAGGAATTAGCACAGAAAATCAAAACAGTCAGACAGAACTACTTCGAACATGCCAACAAACCAGGACGATGGCTGGCATATAGACTGAAGAACAAAAGAGAAAAAAGGATGATATATCAATTAAAGGATGACGAGGGAAGAACTCGCTTCAAAGCGGAAGAAAAGAAGAATATTATTCACAAATATTTCACAAAACTATTCGCACAAGAATATATGGAGGAAGCTAAAGTAAAACAATATTTAAATCTAGAAAAGATAACCCCAATTTCAAAAGAACAAAGGGAGGCGATAAATAGACCCATAACATTAACCGAAGTGGAATCAGTCCTGAAGAATCAAAAAAATAATAAAACACCAGGACCAGATGGAATACCAGTGGAACTATACAGATATAACAAAATAATATTGGAGGAGCTAGGAGTGGAAATATTTAATGAGGTTTTAGGAAAAGCCAAGATATCGAATTCATGGACTGAAGCAATAATATCCTTAATCCCAAAAGAGGAAACCGATCTACAAGAAATTCAAAATTACAGACCAATTTCATTATTAAACTCCTATTACAAAATATTTGCAGCAATTATGGCAGAAAGAATTAAACAGGTCTTAAATGAACGAATACATCCAGACCAAAATGGTTTTTTATCCCATAGACACATAAAAAATAACACGAAAGTTATTCTAGACATAATAGAGTACTATGAGGCCCATCCAGAAAAGCAAATGGTACTGGTTTTCCTTGATGCACAAAAAGCATTTGATAACGTAATTTGGAAATTTATAACAATACTATTGGATGAGATGAAATTCGGAGAAAAATTTACAAAAATGATAAAAAGATTTTATAGTACCCAGACAGCCAAAGTTCTGATGAACGGGGATCTAACAGAAAAGATTGAAATAAAAAAAGGAGTCAGACAGGGATGCCCCCTCTCTCCTCTGCTATTTATATTGACCTTGGAAATTTTATTAAATGAAATTAGGAATGCCCAGGGAATAAAAGGCTTAATACTTAAAAATGAAGAATATAAAGTCCAAGCCTATGCCGATGACTTAGTATTTGCCTTAGAGGACCCATTAGAATCTAGTTTGGAACTAATTCAAAAATTAGTAGAATATGGTGAAGTGGCAGGACTAAAGATTAATAAGGACAAAACAAAAATGATAACTAAGAATATGACAAAAAAGCAAGAAGAGGAACTGGAAGCAGCAACCGGATTGCAGTTAACTAAGAAAGTAAAATATTTGGGGATCTGGTTGTCAGCAAAATGTTCCACAATCAAAGAGGATAATTACAATAAATTAGTGATACAAATAAAGAAAGATTTAGAAAATTGGAAGAATATTCAATTATCACTTATGGGACGTATAGCAACAATTAAAATGAATATCTTACCAAGAAGACTTTTCCTGTTGCAAACCGCTCCTATTAATCCAGGTAAAAAATTCCTTCAAGATTTAAAGAAATTAACTACCAGATTTATTTGGCAGGAACAGGATCAAATTAAAGTCAATGCAAGACAGCAAGGAGAGGGGAGGCCTAGCACTACCAAATTGGGATCCATACGCAACTGCAGTAACAATGACAATGATGAAGGATTGGATTGAGTTAAAGAATAAAAGAATTCTGATCTTAGAAGGCCGGCTGGCATAATTTCTTGACAAACATAAAACGCACGAATACTTTCAAAATCATTTAATCATTTAATTAGAAGAACTTTACTGCAACAATGGCTCAAAATAAAAAAAATCCACTATGTGAAAACCCCAAATTGGCTATCACCAACAGAAAGAACGACACACCCACATTTTACAGATTGGAACAAAATCCTAAAATACAGAGATCTAATTGACAGACAGGGAAATTTAAAAACAATTGAAGAATTGGCAGATCAGAATATGAAAGTTGATTGGCTAACTTACCTCCAAATTAAAACTAAATACAATAAAGACATAAAATATATGGTATTGAACAGAACCACACGAATTGGATAAAATTATTCAAAGTCCGGACAGAAAGATGATAGGGAAAACATACAAATTCCTCTTGAAGTATCAAATGAAAGAGGAAATTGTAAAAGAACCAATGATAAAATGAGCACAGAACTTTGGCTATAACATTGAACTAGACAAATGGGAAAAATTGGGGGAATAAATTTAAGAATGACACTATCAATCCCATACAAGGAAAACCAGTACAAAATGCTTTATAGATGGCATCTGGCACCATCAAGATTGGCCAAAATTTCAACAAATACCTCTCCAAATTGCTGGAAATGTGATTTGGTACATGGCACATATTATCATTTATGGTGGACTTGTGAAAAGGCAAAAAAATTCTGGAAAAGGATCAAAAATTGGTTGAAGAAATAACAAAGGTTAAGTTAGATTGGAAACCTGAACTCTTTCTATTAGGAATTAATAGAATTAGGAATTAGGAATCTGTTTGTTAGATGCTGGGCTGATCTGATCTGAGTGTTTTGGAAGCTGGCTGTTAGAAAGTGCCATGAACTATTATTGTCTGTGATGGAGACTCTACTCAGAGAACATGGTTTTTGAAGGACTGATTGATTTCCCACTCTGAACCCTGCAAATCTATCATGAAAATTTGGAAGATCCTTTGGAATGTGACAGACTGCTCTACAGTTCTACTAAAAAGATATATGCAAAGAAATGCCTCCTCCAATATGAAGCTGGCTAAAATCTAAGAATCTCAAGAGTACCTAGTCCAAATGTCCACACTAGAAGACTTCAATATAATGAACAGATGCTGGGCTGATCATGATCTGAGTGTCGTGAGCTATTGTGGGATGGCCACTGGCTTTCTTCGCTCTGTCCGGTGGAACAGAAAAACGCCAGAGAAAATCGGCAACTCAGCTCGGAACTATGCAAGAAGGGGTCCCAGCAACTGAGCAAAATCCAGGGGACCTGAATAAGTGGCATCCTGGAGGGTCGCCATTCTCGGACGACCTCTGGCCCATGCGGCCGCCTGGAATAATCTTCACAATGCTTGGCGAAAATGATGGAAATGGCGGTGGCACGCTGAAGATGCTGTTTTCGGCGTTTTATGGGCCTAGTCCTGTTTTCCTTGTTGACTGGGAGGAGCCCTGGTGTTCATTCAACTGCTGTAGGACTATTGTTACCAAAGAAGAGGAGGTGGGTGATTCGAACGACACTGGACGAGACAAGGCAGCTGGCCTATTCCCCGCTGCCACAGTTTCTTTAGGCATCCCTCCCCCCCCTGCATCGGCGGTTTACGTTGCTTGGTGTTCCTGGCATTCTTTGACATCTTTGCCCCTGCTTTTTGGAATCTTTTGGACTCTGCTGGCCGGTTTAACAGAGGGGGTAGTCGGCTTGATATGGTGCTGTATAAGACCAGGCAGCTGGCCTTGCTGCCACTGCCACGGCCCTTTAGACTCCCCCACTCCTCCATCTCACTTGACTCGGCCTCGACTCGGCCTTTCCCTGCGGTGCAGCCTCTCCTTCTCTGTTGGTCCTCTGTTTGCCCTCACCCATACGGTTTTTTTGCCATCTGGCTTCCCTGCTCATGGCTGCTGGACATTGAACTTGCGACCTGGTCCCATTTGGTTTGACCACTGCCGCCTGTCGATGCCAAGGGATGCCACCTCAATCCCCCCCTGACTTTTTTGGACCCTTCCATTTCTACACCATCTATCGCACAAGAAAGAGGGAAGACGAACTTCCTTTTCTCCCTCTATACCTCCTCTATACCTCCGCTGCACATTTTTTAACAGCTGCGCAACTTTTTTTTTCTTGTATGGGGAGTGTATGTGGTATGTATGTGTCTGATTGAATGAGCCCACACTTTTAATCTAATGAAAATTTTTTAGTATTTTATTGTATCATTGTATTTTTAATATTAGTGGGGTATGCATGTGGAGAATGCCTGGCCAGTATGTATGGGGGGATTGAGAGTGCGGCCCGGAGCCCCCTCCACTGAGTTCAGAAGCAGAAGTGGATGGGGCCCCGGATCCGCCTCTCATCCCAGAGTGAATGCTATGAATGGCCTGCTGGGGAGAACAAGGGCCATGGGATGGGAGGAGGGATCTACGGTGACGGGGAGGGGCTGGAGCATCCCAGTTACATTTGGGAGAGGCAGGTATGACGGGAGTTACAGGGCTAGCCATTACCGGGGAAGGAGGGTTCGCTACGTCACAGCGATCCCTCCTTCCGGCCCTGATAGCTGAACTCTAGAACCAGGTGGCAAGAGATGTCAGGGCCCTGGTCTCAGGTTGCTGTTGCTAAATGCCAGATCTGTGATTCATAAAGCTCCCCTTGTCCGGGACTTAATATTAGACGAGGGGGCAGACCTGGCATGTATTACTGAAACCTGGCTGGGCCATGAGGGAGGAGTCCCCCTCTCAGAAATGTGCCCAGAAGTGTTTCAGGTGTTCCACCAACCATGAAACCAGAGAAGGGGTGGGGGAGTGGCAGTCATCATCCGAGAGTCATTAGTTCTTCGTGGGATCCCTGCTCCGGAGACTGTCGGGTGTGAGTCCCTTCTGTGAAGTTGGACCTAGGGGGTAAAGTGGGCTTGTTTCTAATGTACCTATCTCCCAGCTGCATTACAACAGCCCTGCCTGCGCTCCTTGAGTCAGTAGCCGGACTGGCGGTTGAGTTCCCCAGACTGATAGTACTGGGGGATTTCAACCTGCCATCTCTTGGTGAACGCTCGGATGGAGCGCAGGAGTTCATGGCTTCCATGACAACCATGGACTTGACCCAGGTAATTCAGGGTGTGACTCATACAGCGGGTCATACGCTCGACCTTGTGTTTCTCTCGGGGCAGTGGAGACATGATCTGGAACTGAAGGGCATAGGGATCTTGCCCTTGTCATGGTCAGATCGCTTCCTACTGAGGCTTGACTTTCAGAAACTACTGCCCCACTGCAGGGAGGGGGAGCCGATTAAGTGGTTCCGCCCCAGGCGCCTGATGGACCTTTTGGGATTTCAGACGGCACTTGGAGAGATACCTGTCTCCCTTGCACACAACCCGGCAGAGTCCTTGGTTGCGGCTTGGAATATAGCGACAGCTGAGGCACTAGACCAGATTGCGCCTTTGCGGCCTCTCTGCGGCAGTGAATCCAGGAGGGCTCCTTGGTTTACCAAGGAACTCCGGGAGGTGAAGCGCCAAAAGAGACGCCTAGAGCAATGTTGTAGGGCTAGTAACTCCGAATCCGACCAAACACAACTAAGAGCCTTTATTAGGATTTATTTAGTGGTGATACGGGTGGCAAAATGTGCTCATTTTTCCACTCTTATTGCGTCCGCAGAATCTCGCTCGGCTGCTCTGTTTAGGATAACATGCTCCCTCCTGAAAGGGAGGGATGCGGGAGAACCCTTACAGGGTAGAGCTGAGGAATTTGTGCAGTTTCTGTCAGACAAAGTCGCTCGGATTCAGACGGACCTGGACTCCACTTGGACAGTTCCTGCGGAGATGCTGGGGAGGGCCTTGATCGGACTTTGTGGAGCGAGTTTCAGCTTGTCGCTCCTGAGGAAGTGGACAAGGCCATGGGAGCGATGAGTGCCTCCACCTGCCTACTGGACCTATGCCCCTCCTGGCTGGTCTCGACCAGCAGGGAGGTAACACGAGACTGGCTCCAGATGATTGTTAACGCCTCTCCCACTGAAGGATGCAGTGGTGAGACCCCTCCTTAAGAAGCCCTCTCTGGACCCAGCTATCCTTAACAACTATCATCCAGTCTCCAACCTCCCTTTTGTAGGGAAGGTTGTTGAGAAGGTGGTGGCCTTTCAACTCTGACGGTCCTTGGATGAAACAGATTATCTAGATCCTTTTCAGTCAGGTTTCAGGCCTGGTTATGGCACTGAAACTGCTTTGGTCGCGCTGATCGATGATCTCTGGCGGGCCAGGGATAGAGGACATTCCTCTATCCTGGTGCTTTTTGATCTCTCAGCGGCCTTCGATACCATTGACCATGGTATCCTTCTGTGGCGGTTGCGGGAGGTGGGAGTGGGAGGCACCGTTTTACTTGGGTAGTTTCGCTCATGTTTGGATATTTTGCAGAAGACTATTCTTGTCTTTCTTGGTATTCAAAACACATTCCAATCACCCATTAATATGCAAGATCTATAGTCCCAGTGTATTAACTTAGTATGGAGCATTTTATAAAATTTGCTTTGTTGTTGATTGGGAGCATATATTCCCATTAGAAGCATCTTTTTCCAGTTCTATTGCAATATATCTTCCTTGAGAGTCTGCTTCAATTAATTCGGCTTTCAGGTCCTTTCTTAAGTAAATGACTATATCATTTTTCTTCTCTGGGGCAGAAGCTACAAAGTGTTGTTCAAGTCTTGTATTGATCAGATATTTCTGATCAGTTAATCTAATATGAGTGTCTTGCAGGCAAATTATGTCATTCTTAAATTGTTTCAAATAATGATTTATTTTCTTCCTTTTCTGTGGGGAGTTTAAGCCATTGACATTCCAGGTTAAGAACTTAGTTATCATCTTTAGCTCCCTGAAGCTTTTTAAGAGCCGTCTGAAAATCCTGTAGTTTGGCTTTCGGCCTGGTTCCTCCCACTGCTTCTGAGCTAAAACCTGTGAGTTTTTGGACGATAGCGTGTGTTTGTTGCAAAGTTTGTTGCTTTTTAAACTCTTGTTCCATTCGCCTAGTAATCACGCGGGTTTGTCTTTGCTCCTTCGCTCCTTCTAGTTCTGAGAGACGAAGTTGATCCAGCCTTGATGATCTTTGGGTGTCTTGCTGTCTGTCCTGTCCTTCTTGTTCTCTTTCTCTGGATCCTGGAGGGGGGGATGTCCAGCCTCCAGTATATTATTATAAAAATCTTGAGCCTTCCATACTGAGTTAAGATGATAACTTTGCCCCTGGTAAGTGACTGCTAACCTGGCTGGGGCCTCCCATCTGAACTGTAACTGATGATTTTTGAGCTCATCAACTAGAAAGGCATAGTCTTTCCTTGATCTCAACATTTTGGGTGGTATTTCTTTCAAAACAGTCACTTTCTGATCCCCAATTTGCAGCTTGGTTTTGTTCTTTTTGCAGTATTTCTCCAGTCAAAGGTTCCCCTGTAGGAGTAGGAAGGGGTTGGGGGGGAGTAGTGACTGTAATTTAGATCCCGGAGCAGGTGAATTACCAGCGCTTTTAGAGGTGTTTATTTTGCTGCTTAGAGGCCATTTCTCATTTAATTTTCTCCACCCAATTACTAAATCCAGGCAAGCCGCTTGTCCAGCTATTACTATTTAGTTTAGTAATAAATCACTACTGAATTAATGATCTTTAAATGGTCTGAGCTCTGTGAAACTCTGTAACATCAAAGCCTGACCCCACCTACAAAGCTGTTCGGCACCATTTTCTTTGTGTTTCTGGCAAGTAGTTTATCAGAAGGAATTTTTTAAAAAATGGAGTTAAAGTCTGATACATATAATTAGAAGTTCTCCAGTATCAGTCTGCCCATTTTGGAATCAGTAGTAAATCAATCATTGAGCTGAGGGTGGACGTATGCCTTTGTTCTGCAAAAAGAAAAAGTCCTTGGCGCGGAGAATTCACTGGGTTGCAGGGCAGCTCACAACTTCCACCCCCAGATTTATGTTCTGCGGGGGGGGCTGAATGGAGCACTTCCCAAACACAGCTTTCTCACCTCTTTTCCTATGCCCAGAGGAGAGGTAATCAAACTGTCAAACAGTTGATGGATGCTATTTAGACAGCTTAACGCAGCCAAGGGTCTGGAACTGTTAAAAAAAAACAACTCCTCACAGACAATGCCCAAACCAGAATCCCCCATCCCCCCCCCAGTTATGAGACCCAGCACCATTGTGTCATCTGCAAACTTTATTATGATGTTGGATGGATCAAAGGATATACAGTCATGTATATACAGCGAGCACAGGTAGGGGCTGATCACACAGCCCTGAGGGGAGCCTGTGCTGATTTTCAGTGTGGAAGATGCAAAGGATCCTACCCTTTTTTTTTTAATTAAAATTTTTTTATTTTGTTACTTAAACAACACATGCCCACACCAGTGGGAAAAGAAAAAATCAAAACACAGAGAAGACAAAAAGAACAAAAAACAAGGCAGGGAAAAAAAAGGAAAAACAAAAGAAGAAAAAAGAGAAAAAAAACACAGGTATATATTATTAAAAAGTATATCAGCTGGTTACAACATGTTTTGGTGCATCTCTTCCATTAATTCATATTAATTCAAATATCTTCACTCAAATGTTTACCATATTGACATCATTATACCTCCACTTTTAGTTGACTACAGTTATTTAAACATCCTTCATCCTTAACTATGCCAAAGATTTAATCCATAACCACATGCTAGCATTTCATTTACTTGTTTGTAAAATCCTCTATTAACATCAAATCCTCATATCCTGTTTTAGCTGAACATCCATAATATTTAATACCAAAAATTCCATCTTCCATGCATATAGTTTATTATCATTCTCTCTTCTTTATGTAATTATATCGTATATCGTAACATTTTCCCCATATTAGTTAACATTTAACTGTATATAGTTTTATTTTATTTTTAATAGTGATAATTATTGTGATTAATAACCTTTGTATATGGTCCAAAAATATTTCCAACCTTCCCTTCTCATATCCAATTATTATTTATCATATCAACTCCACATTATATACATTACTATCAATATCAATTATTATTCAGCTATGTCTATTACAAATAAGAGTAATTAGGTTTAGCTAATTTGAACTGTATTCTTCCATCTATCAGCCTGTGTCTCTCCAATAACAAAATCTCCTTAATCCTATTACCATTCGTGAATCAAATTCTACAAACATCTTTATAAGCAAGTCCAAACAGGAATATCTTCACACCTTTTTGCTTAGATGCCTCTCATATAATGTCCTAGGCGTTGTCCTACGCTTGTTGCACTTTTTAGCTTGTCTTTAATTCTCAGTGGTGGTATCGGAAATTCTGCAAATGATGTTTCATAAAGTATAAATTCTTTAATGCTTCTCATTCCTCCTGCGCTCTGTCTTTTGAAATAAATCTTCTGTATGGCTGCCCCCCTTTCAAACGTTGCATCTCTTTCTCCCTCCGAAGTAAACCAGATGCCCGGCGTGTCAGCAAGTTGAGAATCTTTAAACCAGATGCCCGGAATGTCAGCAAATTGAGAAACTTCATTTCTGACATTCTTCATTTGTATTTCAGGAACATTCAAACATTCAACGTTCTCACTTTTTTCTTCATATTTTGATGTTAAAAACAACAAATAGTCCAGCTTTTTTTCAAATCTATCATACATGTCAGACAACTTTTGAAACGCGGAGAAAATCATTTGAAATGAATCATTTGAAACTTGCATAGACGCCATGTTTTTTTTTTTAATAAATGTTTTTTAATTTTAGTTTAAAACGGGTACAGCATCTTTCTTTACATCTGTAGAAAATGTATCAATCAATTACAGATAAGTTTTGGTACATCTCCTCCACAGTCAACCAACATAACTCATATTAACTCAAGCATTATTATATATCCATTTTCATTTAACTGTAATTATTATTTAGAAATATTGGTAAGAGTAATAATCTTGAACAATACCTGCCCACACCGGTGGGAAAAAAATCGGAAAAAAAAAAAAGAAAAGAAAAAAAAGACAAATAAAAAATAAAAATTAAAATAAAAAATAGTAAATAATACGAAAAAAGACAAAAATGACAAGAGACAAGGCAGGAAAACAAAACAAAACACAGGTGTCTATTATGAAAAAAAAAGAAGTATATCAACTGGTTACAACATGCTTTGGTGCTTCTCTTCCGTTAATTCATATTAATTCAAATATCTTAACTCGAATATTTACCATATCAACATCATTATACCTCCAGTTTTAATTACCTATGGTTATTTAAACATCCTTCATCCTTAGCTATGCTAAAGAATTAATCCATAACACACGCTGACAATTCATTTACTTATTTGTAAAATCCTCTATTATCATCAAATCCTCATATCCTATTTTAGCTGAACATCCATAATATTTAATTATATCATATATCATAACATTTTCCCAGTATTGATTAACATTTGATTGTATGTATTTTATTTAGTTTTTTAATAGTGATAATTATTGTAGTTAATACTCTTTGTGTATGATCTAAAGATGTTTTCTCATATCCAATTGTTAGTTATCATATCAACTCCACATTATATACATTACTATCATTATCAATTATTATTCAGCTATATCTGTTACAAGAAAAAGCAATTAGGTTTAAGTAGTTTTCAATTGTATTCATCAGTCTATCAGCCAGTTCCAAATTATATATATTGCTATCCATATCAGTCATTATTCAGCTATATCTATTACAAATTGAAGTAATCAGATTTAGATAATTTTAAGTTGTATTCTCCCATCTGTCAGCCTGTGTCCCTCCAGCAGCGAGATTTCCTCAGTCCAATAGCCATTCGTTGGATAAATTTACCAAGTGTTTTCATAAGCAAATCCAGACAAAGATATTTTGGCACCTTTGGACTCTGAATGTCAGTGATGAAATAATAATGTTGTCCTGGGCTTATAAAATTTTCCAAATTAACTTTAATTCTCAAGGGTGGATTTTCCATTCCTCCTGCACTCTGTCTCTTTAAATGAGTCTTCTTTATAGCTCCCCCACTCCTTTCTTCCTCTGAGATAGACCAGACACCATTTCTCACATTTTCCATTTGTGTTTCAGGAACATTTAAACATTCAACGATCTCAGTTTTAACTTCATATTTTAAAATCAGTTGATCCAATTTTCTTTCCAGCCTTTGATAAGAATCAAAAAGTCCTCTACACGCGGAAAAAAGAGTCTGAAATGAAATCTTAGAGGTATTTTGGGACGCCATGATGTGTCGCAGTTAAGAATTACAAGCTCTCTCTTTTTTTTTCCACAGACTTCGAAACACTTTTCTTAGTCTCTTACAGGCTGTCAATCTTATCTAGTTGTAAACAGAACCAAGTAATAAAGTAATAAAAATGTCGAATCATGACGGGCTAATTAGTAGAAGATAAATTTTACGATCCACTTAGGGGGATTCAGAGGGGGGAGGATGTCGAGGAGTTTCTTGAAGCATTTAAGAAGTGAAGTAACCACCAGTCATAAATCCATTAGAAAAAGCCAATTCGCCGCTAAATCTTCCTGTTCTTTGGTTTCAGTTAGCTTAATTTTTTAACGCGAACAGTCTCTCTTGGATAATAAAATCAGCTTACCAGATGACATCACTTCTACCATTCTTAGGGGCAACCTGCAGTTTCAGTTAGCACGCAGCTAATCCAAAAAGGAATTGGCACGAGGAGTTAATACCCCCCCCCAGAGACTTGCGGGTGTCTCTGAGGTCCTGGGTCTCTCCCCACCTTCACTGTCATCTCCGGGACAGCTAGGGTTCAAAGAACCCGTCCAAAAATCCTTCGGTATAGAGGAATTTCAGGAGTAGCCTGAAACTCCATCTTCTCACTGCTAAGCCCCGCCTTCTTCCTCCATAGACGCCATGTTTATGACGCAGCTAGTATCTCTCCCTTTAGAGGCTTTAAGGTATTTGCAAGTAAAAACAAGCTGGGAGCTGTGCAATCTTATCTGATCTTAGACCAACACAGCCAAGCAATAAAAGTGTCAAATTGTAAGGAGCCAAATTATAGTAAATTGGTTTACAGCCCACTTAAAGAGAGTCAGAGGAGATGTTGAAGTAATCTTTCCTTTATCCATGTAAGTAGCATTTAAAACATTTAAGAAATAGAGTAACCACCGGCCATAAACCCATTAAAAAAAAACCAATTCGCCGCTAGATTCTTCTGTTCTTTGGTTTCAATTAGCTTAAATTTTAATGCGGACCGTATCTCTTTGAGTAATAAAATCAGCTTACCAGTTGAAAACACTCACACCATTCTTAGGGGCAACCTGCAGTTTCGGTTAGCTTACAGTTAATCCAGAAGGAACTGGCAAAGGAGGTTAAATTCCAAGCCCCCCAGAGACTTTGCGAATGTCTCTGGGGTCACTGGATCTCCTCCAACCTTTCACTGTCTCTCCGGGACAGCTTGGGTCCTAAACAAACCATCCAATTTCCTTCGGAATAGGAGAATTTCAGGAATAGCCTGAAACTCCGTCTTCTCACTGCTAAGCCCCGCTTTCTTCCTGGATCCTACCCTTAATGTGTGTGGGCAATCCGTCAGGAAGTTGTTACATACTGACAGCCAAATAGTAGGCTCCACCAAATTCCTCCATTCCGGCGGGAAAATACTCAAAACCAATTAGCCGAGCATCAAATAGCTCCCTATAAAAGGGCTAGCTATCAGACAGGCCAGTGCTGGATTTGTAAATAGTTGTCTAATAAAGAGCTGTTGTTTGTCACTGAAGCCTGAGTCCTGTCTCATCAATTCACCAGATCTAACACTGGCAACGAAGATGGGATCAGAAGACAACTAGGCAGAATTACAATCCACCAGTACAATCCAGTCAGAGTGATCGCAGGCATCAAGTGGCCATTTTGAATGGCAAAATTAAAGTTCCCTCAGCTCAGCAAAATGATTATGCACACCCTCAGCTTCCTTCGATCCAGCCACAGAACACTAGGAGTCCTACATGATGTGGTTCAAGTGCTTCATGGAGGCAAACAAACTTCTCAGTCTCTCGGACAACCGAAAAGGGCTCTATTCCTGAGCTAGTGTGGGCCAGAGGTGTTCAACACCACCAAGGCTCTATCTAAACCAATGCCAGTCCAGACCATCACCTGGTCAGCATTGCAGAATATGCTAAAGAGGCACTATGCATCAATCCTTCTAAATTTGTGTGACGGTATGAATTTAATCTCCACAACCAGAGAGAAGGGGAGACTATAAACCAATACATTGCCGCGCTCCATAAGACCGCAGTGTACAGCAAATTCTGTGATCTAGATGAGCTGCTACTTGACTGGATAATATGTGGGGTAAGAGAAAGTAATCTGCAGTGAAGGTTGTTGGCCAAAACAAACCGCACACTACAAATTGCACTCGATGAGGCCAGAGCTACTGACTCTTCAACAAAATCAACAGAGATGCTGCAGAAACATGGCAGTCCAAAAAGCGTGCACAGAGCTGTCGAAATCCATCATGAAAACATCGAGCAAGACCTCTCATCTGACAGCAAGGATGAGGTTTGCCACTTGCAATTTGACAGGAAGAAGACAGTACGCAAAATTGAAAACCATTTTCCACCTTGCGCTGGCTGCGGGGGAAACCAGCAAAGATCAGCCTGCCGTTTCAGGGACACAATCTGTCAGTGGTGTGACCAAAGAAGACACCTGGCCCAGTCTGCAGAGTGGAACTACCAGCTGCTCAACAACCAAAGAACGCACTTAGCCAGTCAGAGAAACTGAGGCACCCAGTTGAGAGTTTTGGAAGCCCCAGTGGAAGCAAGAGAGAGTGGAATCAAATGAAGCATTCCAAACAAAAATCTGGCAAGCCAGCACGCCAAAAAACAAAAAGCTGTGAGTCACCATCCACATTGAGGGCTTGCCATGCATCATTGAAATTGATACTGAGTCATCCCTGACCATCGTATCCTGGGCCATACTGAAGAAGGCCATGCCAAGCCTGAAAAGGCATAAGCTGAAGCACCAAGAGCTGAGGCTCAGCAACTACCTGGGGAATCACATCACCGTATTAGGCTGTGGCACATTCCGTGTCCAATTCAAAAGTTTTGATGGACTGTTCCCATTGACAATGGTTAGCGGCTCCCTTCCAAGCCTGCTCAGCTTGGACTGATTTGAATCTCTAGGCATGGGGATGACCAGCATCAATGCCATCCGAAATTACAGGGCCAAAGAGCTACTCTGCAAATTTGAAGATATCTTTAGCGGAAGTCTTGGCAAGTATGTGAGGACTCCTATAGCATGTAACTTGACCCCAACATAGCCCCCATTCAATTGAAGCACCAGAGGGGTCCCTTTTGCCCTCCAACCCCACAAATGGGGATCCCTTTTGCCCTCTAACCTAAAATTGACCAAGAATTGGACAAACTAATTGGCCAGGGGATTCTGGAGCCAGTCAATCATGCATGCTTGGAGACCCCTATTGTGACCCCCATAAAGCCCGTGGGTCTGTCCACATCTGTGCAGAGTATAAATGCACCCTAAATAAAGCTCTCTAACAGAACACATACCAATCGGTGCCAATCGTCTAACAGTTACTGCATTTCCTAGGCTCAGGGAAAATATTTGCCAAATTAGGTTTGGTGCAGGCATACCAGCAATTGCTGGTAGATGACACCACAGCAGAGGCCCAAACTATTGTGATGCATAGGGGTGCATTCAAATGCACTAGATTACAGTTTGGTATTAGCATTGCCCCATGACTGTTCCAAAGTGTCATGGAATGGCTTTTGCAGGGGATACCAGAAGTTGCCCCTTATTTTGACAACATCTTGATATCCTCTGCAAGTAAGGCACAACTTTTCAAATGTTTGCGAATGGTTTGGCCAGAATTAGGACCTCAGTTTGAAAAAGGAGAAATGTCAAATTGCAGTTCTGAGTGGAATTCCTGGGGTATTTGGTAGATGGCTCTAGAATTCACCCAACAAACGCTAAAATTAAAGCTATTCAGGACACCCCCACACCTTGCAATCAGACCAACCTGCGGGTGATCCTCGGACTTCTCAACTTTAATAGCATTTTCTTGGGACATAAAGCAACCACAGCTGTACTGTTGCACTGGCTCCTCAGAAAGAAGGCCAAGTGGACCTGGGGCAAAACTGAAGCTGCTGTGTTTGCCGCTGTCAAACAGTTGCTGTCAGCTGACACATTCCTGGTGCATACAACCAGTCTCTCCCATTGGTGTTAACATGTGATGTGTCACCTTTCAGTATCAGGGCAGTCCTCAGCCATCGAATGCCCAATGGAACTAAAGCCCATATTATTCTATGACTCTTTCTACCACCGAGCGTAACTATAACCAGTTGGACAGGGAAGCACTGGCTGTGGTGGCAGGGGCCAAACGGTTTAATGAGTACATGTACGGCTGAGACTTTGAACTTGTCATGGACCATAAACCACTGCTGGGACTCTTGGCTGGGGACTGGCCCACTCCTCCATCCCTCTCGCTGGGCATGACTCACTGGACTGTTTTCCTCTTGGCCTACAGCTACCACTTTGTTCACTGGCCATGCTAATGCCCTCAACAGGTGCCCTTTGCCAAACTTTTGGACAATCCTATCCCTGAGGTGCTGGTTTTGCTTATTGACTGCCTTGAGGCTGGCCCAGTGTCATCAAATGAGGTTGCCTGCCACTCAGTGAGAAACAAGACCATCTCTCAGGTTCTAAACTGGGTGTGGAAGGGGTGGCCCAAGGGGCTGGTTGGGGCTGAGTTTAAACTGTTTATTGCAAAACAAAATGAACTGTGCGGGTACTAGGTGATTGTTCTACCCAAACTGCAAATTGCAGTATTAGAGACCTTGTGTGTAGGGCATCTGGGGATTGTCCGGATAAAATCTTTGACAAGGAGTTACGTGTGGTGGCCTAACATAGATGGGGAGATCACAGAGTGGGTTGCAACCTGCACACCATGCCAGGAATCCCAACCACCTTCCCCAGAGGTGCCCACACATGAATGGAAAAGGCCCAGGGCACCCTGATTTAGGGTGCACATTGACTTTGCCAGCCCCATTTATGGGCAAACTTTCCTCGTAGTTGTGGATGCCTACTTGAAATGGTTAGAGGTAGTCCTCACGACTACCACCATGGCAGAGGTGATCATCAAGATGCTATGGAGACTTTCTCCATGCACAGCTTGCCCGATATTCTGGTCTTGGATAATGGTCCCCAATTTACAGCCATCCAATTCGAGACTTATTTAGCAGAGTAGAGAATCAGAATCGCCCCATTCCATCCAGCTAGCAATGGCCAGGAGGAGAGAATAGTGTAATCTGCAAAAGAAGTCCTATCCAGGATGAGGCCTGGTGATTGGCAAACCCAAATCGATCAATTCCTTCTTGTACAGTACATCACGCCAAATGCCATGACTGGCAGAAGCCCCTCTGAATTGCTAATGGGTCACCAGCTGAGGTCTCCCTTAGACCGACTGCACCCAAACTATTCTGCCGAAACCACCCATTGATTTGACCAATCAACTACAGTCATTTAGAATAGAGGATTGAGTGTATGCCCACAACTATATTGGGGGCACTCTCTGGGTTCCTGCCACAATTGTAGAAATCACCAGCCCTCACTCTTACTCTTACAGCTCGAGGATGGTAGAAGTTGGAGGCGGCACATTGACCAATTCCAAGGCTGACTCAGCCATTCCACTCTTAGGCAACCATAGATAACTCCTGCATGAGTTATCCAAAGCCCTACCCAAAAGGAGCAATTATACACTCCTTCCACAGACTTCTCAATCCCAAAAGAGCTGGAGTACTTAGCTAAGGAAGTTGGAGCCCCATGGTGAGTTCCAGGGGAACTGGATCTGAGAACTCCACCCACAGTCCGGGGAAGTTTCCAGGAGTAGCAGCCAGAGAATCAACAAGTCGTCCGATCTGACTGAAGTACCAGCGCCAACTGAATTGCGCAGGTCTTAGAGGGTTTCTGAGTGCCCCGCTTATTTGTCTGACTACGTCCCTAGTTGGATTAGCCCACTAAGGGAGGAGGGGCGTTACATACTGATAACCAAATAGTAGGCTCCACCAAGGTCCTTCATTCTGGTGGGAAAATACTCAGTTGATTTGCCAAACCGTCTGACAACTCCCTATAAAAGGGCTAGCTGTCAGACAGGCCAGTGCTGGATTGTCTAATAAAGAACTGTTGTTTGTCACTGAAGCCTGAGTCCTGTCTCATCCATTCACATTATCTAACAGCAGTCTTTGATCCAGTCACAAGTGAGCAGAGGGAAATTCAGGTCAGTCAGCTTTTCAATGAGAATGTCTGGTAAGATGGTGTTAAAGGCTATAGTCTATAAAAAGCATTATGACATAATTCCCAGATTTCTCAGTGCAATATGTAGACCAGTGGCGATGGCGTCCCCTGTCAACCTATTGCTTTTATAAGCAAACTGGTGTTGATCAAAATTTGGTGGAAGACAGGACCTGAGGTGTTGTAGGATTAGTTGCTCAAAGCACTTCATCACCAAGACGTCAGTGCAATGGGTCTATAGTCATTCAAGCTGTATGGCTGCTTTCTTTGGAACTGGGATAATTGTGGCTGCTTTCAAGCATGATGGGACTCTAGCCTGTTGCAGGGAGATGTTAAAAATCCTTGTGTCAGCTCTGGCCAGCCCAGAGGTCTGGAGTTGCCATTCAGAGGAGAAAACCGAGCCAGCCAAAGGTCTCCCTCCTCCACAAGCAGCTGAGTAATCTACAAAGCTATTGATAACTAACTATTGAAAACAATCCAGGATTAATTGCCGGTTGGTTTTTATTCCGGGTTATGAGGGGGATGAGTGTGTGCAAGCGCAGGGTGCAGGTTATCCTAATTACCAAGTAACTATAAAAAGTGGTGTGGAGCACCAGGTGGCAGCTCTGACAATTTATTCATTGCCTTAGTGCTTTGTTGGTCAGTTTGTGCCGGAGGAAGAATACAAACTCCATTTACCAATCGTTTCTGTGTTTGGCTGTTTTCATTAACCCTTTGGAACCTTGTCAGGAACCATGTTAATTGATCAACCCAGGTTTTTACCACTTTCCCCAGCACTCCGTCTGGACCTGCAGCTTTGTTGGGATTTACAGCCTTCAGCACAGCTCTCACTTGATGTTCATCCAGAGTTAGTGGTGGAGGTTAGAGGGCCTTTGGGCTAGAGCCACAGAGACAGGTCTTTTGATCTCAAAGTGGGTGAAGAAGCAATTTAGTTCCTCCACCAGCAGGGCATTGGCATTGGCTATTTTTTATATTGCCCTTATAGTTGGTTAGGTGTTGTAACCCCTGCCACACCAGTCTTGAGTTATTATCTTCTAGATGCCTCTCTACTTTTTGTTTGTATTTCTGTTTAGCCACCTTAATGCTTCTTCTCAAGTTTGCCCTGGCCTCATTGTATCTGTCTTTGTTTCCTGCCTTGAAGGTGGAGTTTCAGGCTCTTTGAAGTGATTGTATCTCTGCTGACATCCAGGGTTTATGATTACTGTAAACTCTGATGTGCTTATTCACTATTACATTGTCTGTGCATGTTTTAATGTATGAGAGTACAGCATCAGTGAATTCTTTCAGCTCCAAATGTTCAAATATACTTCACTCGGTAGCCTCAAAAGTCCTGCAACTGGCAGAGTGCTCCCTTTGGTCAGATGTTGACAGTTTTCCTGACTAGCTGTATCCTTTTCCTAAGGGGGAAATACTTTGGGCACAGTAGCAGAGAGAAGTGGTCAGACATACCCAGATGGGAGAGGAGGATTGCTCTATATGCCTGGCTTAAGTTTGAGCACATATGGTCTAGAGCAGTGGTTCCCAAACTTTTTCAGTCCACTGGCCCCTTGGTGCTACAAACTGATCCTGAGTGCCCCACACTCAGTGGTGGAATTCAATTTTTTTCTACCGCTTCTGTGGGTGTGGCTTGGTGGGCGTGGCTTGGTGGTCATGTGACTGGGCTGTTTGCACGATGGAAGGAAGATAGTAACAGTAAAATTCAAAACTGTAACAATTAATTGCACATTTATTCAAAATCCAATTTAAAAATCTTTTTAGTTAATGTTAATTCAACAAAATTGTTGAACATGATCCAGTGATATCAGGTTTTCAAAGTCTGATAGTCATTTATCAAGAACTTTAGTGACTAGTAACTTAGTAAACTCAGTAAAATTTAGTAATTACTTCACTGTTCAGTAAATTATTAATTACGATGGATGGGCTTGATGAAGTGATACCAGTTTCCCAATGTCTGGTTTTAAGTCACTTAGCAGGAATATTAAATCACCACGTTCAGTAATCTGGAGTCAATTTCTTTGCTTGGAGAGAAGTTGGATGACCACACTGAGGCCACATTCCACCAAATATGATGTTGGAAATGCAACAAGGAACTTCTTAACCACTGTCCATTGTGCAGTATAGTGATCAGAAATTTCTTTCTCTAACCAAAACTCTTGGTACGATTTCTTAAACTTTGGCTTCAGCTCAATGTCATTGTGCAGCTTTATGAGTTGTTCCTCCACTATCCCATCTTCCTCAGTATCTGAAAATGGATTTATCACCCAATCTGGAATTTCCATCAAAAGAAGATCCTGATATCGCTCAGACATATCTTTATGCAGCATGTCCAAATGGTCGCAAAAAACTTGAAGATCATTGTTAAGTAAGCTCCCTTTTGGGAGACCGAGTACGTTCAGCGAAGCATTGTGAAAGTGTTGTTGGAGAACACACAAACTAGCATACAGAGACAGTGCAGTTTAAATAGGCTTTTACTTTTGTGGAAATAGAGGTATCAGAGTCCATCAAACAGTCCAAATCGTACACAGATAATTCAGTCAGTCATCAATGTCTTTCAGTTAAGGGATAATCCAAATAACATAGTCCAATATCATATAATCAGTCCAGTAATCAAGATTTGCTAACAGTTGCAAAATTTACAATAGCTCACACTCAGATCAGATCAGACCAGCATCTAACAGAGAGAGCTAACAGTCGTTCTGGCTCCCTCTTATGGCCGATTGAGGAAAACAGTAACCAATCACATTTTACACTATGATTTAAAAAAACAGTTACACCATTGTTACATGATTTATATATTGCCAACCCAACCGTTAGAATTCATAGCCTGATTGCTTTAAGCCATAAAGACTCTTCTTTAACTTCCAGCAATCAGTGTTATTACCAGTGTTTAATCCTAAAGGCTTCTTTAAATATACAGTATGTTGCAATGGTGCATGGAAATATGCCGTCTCAACATCTAAATGATTCACTACATATCCATGCCTAGCTGCCCAAACCAATGGTGCATGTAATGTTGTAGCCTTTAGACTAGGTGCAAAGACTCATCATAGTCATTGGCTGACTGAGCAAACCCTTGTGCTACCAATCTGGCTTTATGGGTAACAGTCCCATCTACACTTGTTTTAATCTTGTAGATCCAGTTACATCCTATGGCATGTTTCATACAACTCTAAGTTTTGTAAGGATTTTAGTTCCTTTTCTGTTGCTGTTTTCCAAGCTATCTGCTCCTCCTTAGGATACAGGGTTAATTCATGATAAGTAGCAGGAACTTTATCCACTTGACATGGTATAGTAGCTTGATATCTATCAGGTGGTTGTGTTACACAGGTTGTACGTCTAGGCAACTCAGGGCTCACCAGTGGACTCTTCTGTTTCACCTCCTCCCGTTCTTCTAATTCCTCCTGTATCTGCACTTCCTCTTTAGTTGCTGGTTTTACTATTTCATCACTAGGGACTACTTGGGTGTCGATAATTACATCGTTAGTTGGTTCTAATTTATTCCACCCCATGTGTTCCATAAACTTAGCACTAGCGCTACAGTGAACCTTAGTTGTGCCCTTCTCCCAAAATCTAAACGATCTATGGTTGGCCTCATAACCTACGAAAAATAATTGTCGAGCTCTTTTCTGACCTTTCAGTCTTACTTGTGATGGTATATGCACCCAAGTTGGGGCTCCGAATGTATGTAGGTAACTCAAATCTGGTTTTCTGCCATGCCACCGAGTGAATGGCAATTCACCAGTTGTTGTATTCACCACATTATTTAAAACATGGTTACTACACATCATAGCTTCACCCCACAATGTTTCTGGCAAACCTGAATCAGCTATCATAGTTCGAGCCATGGCCTGTAATGTTTCCCCTTTTCATTCTACAAATGAGTTATGTGGTGGCCTATAAGGAGCAGAATGTTTGGGCTGAGTCCATCTGTTCTTAACATCGTTTGAAATTTCTGGTTTGTAAACTCAGTACCATTATCAGTAACTACAGTGATAACCTTGGCTTTCATCTTTCTTTCTGCAAACCTCAGCCAATTAAAGAAATGCTGGAATGTTTCTGTTTTGTTTTTAATTAAATAACAGAAACAGGATCAGGAATAATTATCCATGATACTTAAAACATAACAGGCACCTCCCACCTGGGTTTTAAAGGTCATATTAAATCAGCAAAAACACCCTCCAGAGGTTCCTTTGTTTTAAAACCATTCAGTCTGTTTGCAGGAGTAACTTTGCTCTTCTCCTGATTGCAAACATTGCAGTTTAAATATTTACTGTGTGGTTTTAATTTTACTCCTTCTGCCAACTTAACAGTTTGTTGCAGCATAAGTGAATCTGGTTTCCCCATTTGACTTTGTCAAAAGGTAATTACATGACCCAAGGACACTAAAACCATCATAAATACGAATCTGTTGCCAAACATCAAAACTTTGATCGTGTGACCATGAGGATGCTGCAACGGTCACTAAGTGTGAAAATGGTTGCTAAGTGTGAAAAATGGACATCAGTCACTTTTTTCAATGCCATTGTAACTTTGTTCACTAAATGAACTGTTTGAAAGCTAAGGCTAGCTTGTATAATGCCTTATGCTAGCTTACATTTTTAAGAGAGAGAAGCTAACCTCCTTATTAGAATTGAAATAGAAATGAATAGAGTAGAGTAGAATAGAATAGAATAGAATAGAATAAAATAAAATAGAATAGTTTATTAGCCAAGTGTGATTGGACACACAAGGAATTTGTCTTTGGTGAATATGCTCTCAGTGTACATAAAGAAAAATAAAACATAAATAGTCTAAGGCAATTTAAAAAAAGAATCCACACAGAATAAATTGAAGTAAAGCTATTTTTAAAAATTCTATGCACAATGCATTTCAAAGTATTGAAATAGAATTTTTAAAAATGGTTTTATTTCAATTTATTCTGTGTGGAATATTTTGAAATGGTTACAGTGTAAATTATTGCTGGTATAATACTTAACAATGGTTTTTAAGGATTTCTTTTATTTATAGAATACCTTTTTATTATTATTTTATTTTATTTTATTATTATTTTATTATTTTGGGGGGGAATTTTATTTTTTAATTGTTTATAAAATATATTTACTACAAGAAATGTTCCTTTTTGCAAATGTTTTCTTTGTGATGCAATATGTTCAGACCAGGTTTATGTGTCTCAAAGTGGATGCTATTCTATGGGCAGGCCAGGTTGGTGCAAGGCAGTTTTGCCAGATTTAGTGTGTTTCACCCACATTGAATATCGTATAAAATCATATAATTTTAACTTTTTTAGATTATTAACATAATGAGTAAGAAAAGAGGATGCAAATTCAACGATGATCTAAGAAGTGAATTTCCTTTTCTTAAAAAAACCAAAAGCAATCACATAGTAAAATGTGAGCAATGTAATGGTGAATTTTCTATTTCGCACGGTGGGAAGAATGATATTACAAAGCATTGGAGACATAGAAACATAAAAGATATTTAGATGCTGCTGCATCTTCCTCCAGGATACAGGAATTTTTTCGTAAAACAACGTATGGAGACGAAGAAAAGAAATTAGCATTAGCAGAAGGACTTATGTCTTTTCATGCTATTAATCACAATCATTCCTTCAGATCTATGGACTGTACTTCACAAGTTGTCAAAAAGTTATTCAACAAAAAATTTACCTGTGCTAGAACAAAATCCGAGGCAATTGTGTGTAATGTGCTTTCCCCATATGCATTTTCAGAATTAAACAAAAATCTAGAGAAAATTAATTTTATATCCATATATTCTGATGCATCTAATCATAAGGATATAAAATTATTTCCAACCATTATTAGATTTTTTTTGATTCGGGAACTGGAATACACATTAGAATTTTAGATTTTGTTTCTTTGCCCGGCGAAACTTCTGAAATAATTTTCAGTTCCATTATTAATATTTTAGAACAAAACAATTTAAAACATAAAATAATTGTATATTGTGGGGACAACATGAACGCAAATTTTGGAGGAAAAGCGAGAAGAGGTACAAATAATATTTTTTATAAATTAAGCAAAAAGCTTAATCAAAACATTATTGGTGTTGGTTGTGCAGCGCATATAATGCATAACGCCATTCAAACAGCTGCTGACTTGTTGCCCGTAGATGTGGAAAATATTATTGTTAAAATATATTCTTATTTCTATATATACACTGTGCGCGTTGAAATGCTTAAAGAATTTTGTGAAAATGCGGTAGTCAAATATCACAAAATACTTGGATACAGTAAAATGCGCTGGTTAGCTCTTTTGCCAGCTGTCGAAAGAATTTTGAAAATATACGATCCTTTGAAATCCTACTTTCTATCACAGGATAAATTTCCTAGAATTTTAGAAGAGTTTTTTGAAAAAGAATCTTCAAAAATTTGGCTAGAGTTTGTACACAATCAAGCAGCTGTTTTTCAAAATAGTATAAAACATATTGAAGGTGACAAAATTTCGGTAATTGAAGTAGCAAATGAAATTAATAATTTAAAATTTCAATATCAAGATCGGTTAGAAAATATTTTTATTCCCATAACTATCCGTAATAGTATAAGCCAGCTAGAAGAACAAGGTGCAATAAATCGTGCAGACATCATGAATCACATTAAAAATTTCTATAGTAACTGCGTAGATTATTTAGAAGAGTGGACGGTATATTACAATGATATTGAACATTTTCAGTGGGTTGCATTAAAACAAGAACTTAATTGGCATGATGTGCAAAAATCATTCGATCATATTAATCAAAATTTCCCAAATAGTAATATTTCTGAAAATAATCTTTTTGATGAGGTATTATTATTCAAAGGAAAATATTGATAAGGAAAAGGTTGAATCTTGGGCATCAGCAAAAATCACAATAGAGAACAAATAGTTAGAAATATTTCATCATTTTGAAACAAACCATATTCCATACAATAATGCATTAAAAATTGTGGAATACGCGCTGTCCTTACCAGGAACTAATGCTGCGACTGAACACGTTTTTTCTACGGTAAATAAAGTGTGGACATCAGAAAAATCACAATTAAGTGTTGAGACTTTGAAAGCCATTTTATGTGTGAAATATAATTTAACAAATTCTTGTGAAAACTTTCATGACCTTTTAAACAACGACAGCAATCTACTAAAAAAAATTCACTCAAGTGAGAAATATGCCAAAGAGTAAAATTATATTGTACATAATTTTTGTCAATATATTTAATAAATATAAATGTAAATAAACGTATTATATTTGTAAATTGTAGTTATGTTGAAATAAAAAAATATTACAATACTATTTTTGTGTTGTATGAAAATTTTTGTTGTTCCGTATAAAAAATTTAATCCCCCCCCCCCCCCCCCGGTCAAAGATGTCCATCTTTACCAATCTGAAAATCTGGTCACGTTACTTTTACTGGGGTTACTGTTTCTGTTGAAATGGTGTGTGGTGCAGTTAATTAGCTCCACTGACGTGTCCGGTACAAATGGATGAAGACATGTCTCTGTGATGATCATCACACAGCAGTTGCGAATGAGCTTATTTGCTGTCATCCATAGCTCTAGTTCATCAGTTTTGTGGACAAAAGATCTAGAGTTGGTTAGAAAAATGCTTGGTAATGCTGGTCTGTGAGGCTGCTTCCGCAACCAAACTAGCAAACCAGCTCTGCATGTCCGCTTCTGCTTTTGCTCTCTTCGCCTCCTCCCAGGCCCAATAATGATCTATGAAGAGCCCGGCAATCTTACTATGTTACTCAGTATATTATGAGAACTGCTGGAAGTCACTGGTAATATCTAGTTGACTAGAAGATCCAATCTTTAGTAATTCCCAGCCGGTATAGACTAGTTTTTGCCTACATACTCCACTGTGACATCAGGAGCTTAAAGCTGCAGCATCTATGCGCACCACCATCTTGGGGGAAAAAACAGTATTCAAGGGATAACAATTGCATATTGCATCTATACAGTTTGATAAATCATTTTTAAACCTAAATTTAAAGTTGGCTTTTAATCCTAGCTTGTTTCAGAACCATAAGTTGTATATAGGTACTTATACTTCTTTTTCTTTGAGCAAAAGTCTTATTAACGTTCATGATGGATTATTAGACCAACACTCTTCATTTAATGATTTCTGAATGCAGTTTAATATAAGACTTAATATAAAACTTGAATGGGTATTATTTGTACCGAACAGCATATTTTTGTTATCTTTTTAATAGTTGATTATCATAGCTAAGTATCACACTTAGAGTCTTCTACCTCTAACTGAAATACCATTTCAGAATCTAGATTAAGCCTGCATTTCAGATCTTGGCTACTCTGTCCTAATTGATAAAATATAGACTGCTTAGTCTTGGATTAAAAAGTATCTCATTCTGTTTTTAAAGCCTTGCTGCTTAAGGCCTTGTTAGGCTCAGTAGCAATGCTTGGCTCAAGGTAAAGGTTTGCATTATCACATACCAATGGGAAAAGATACAAATATTAGTACAAAGATCTTACATGATTACATTCTTTGTTCCATGTCTCAAGACTGTATTTCCTTGGCTTGGGTTATTTTGATTTCTGAATTTCTAGAAATTTAGAAAGATTACTGTCATATACTGGGCTGCAATATGAAAGAAGCTAGGTGTGTCCATTGGATTCTCTAAAGTCCAGCATTAATTCAATATATAAATTATAGTTATAGCACTAGCGCAGTGCTCCGCAAATTTTTTAGGAATGTAGCGTGAATGGTATGCTTGATGTTTGTACTCACTTTTTAAAATTCATACTGTTGTATTTTCTGTGTTTAACTAATATCCGTGGGGACTGCATGGGTGAGTGACTGTGTGTGTATGAGAGGATTGAGAGTATTGCCCGGTGCTTCCTCCACTGAGTGCCATTGCAGAAGTGGTAGGGGCCCAGACTTACTTCCAGTCCCAGAATGAGTGTTAAGAATTGCCTGCTGGATAGTGCGGGAGCTGTGGGAGGGGTTATGGGGTCTACGGTAGTGGGGGTGGGCCGGAGCATTATGGTCACTATGGGGAGGGGCAGGTATGACGGGAACTTCAGGGCTGGCCATTACCGGGGAAGGAGGGTTCGCTACATCACAGAGATCCCTCCTTCCGGCCCTATTAGTTCCACTCCAGGGCCAGGTGACGAGAACTGTCAGGGCCCTGGTCTCAGGCTGTTGTTGCTAAATGCCAGGTCTGTGGTTCATAAAGCTCCCCTTGTCCGGGACCTAACTTTAGACAAGGGGGCAGACCTGGCATGTATTACTGAAACCTGGCTGGGCCCAGAGGGAGGAGTCCCCCTCACTGAAATGTGCCCAGAAGGATTTCAGGTGCTTCATCAGCCGCGACCCCAGTGAAGGGGTGGGGGAGTGGCTGTCATCTTCCGAGGGTCTTTAGTTCCTCGTAGGATCCCTGCTCCGGAGTTTGTCGGGTGTGAGTCTCTGTTGATGAAGCTGGACCTTGGTGGTCAAGTGGGTCTGTTGCTAACGTATCTACCTCCCAACAGTGTTGCAACAGCCTCCCCTCGCTCCTCGAGTCAGTAGCCGAGTTGGCGGTGGAGTTCCCCAGGCTTATGGTTCTGGGGGATTTCAACCTGCCTACACTTGGTGAATGCTCTGATGGGGCGCAGGAGTTCATGGCTTCCATGACAGCCATGGACTTGACCCAAGTAATTCAAGGTTCGACTCATTCAGCGGGTCACACACTTGACCTCGTATTTCTTTCGGAGCAGTGGAGATGTGATCTAGAGCTGAAGGGCATTAAAACCTTGCCCTTGTCATGGTCCGATCACTTCCTGCTGGGGCTTGACTTTCGGAAGCCAATCCCCCACTGTAGGGAGGGGGAACCGATTAGGTGGTTCCGCCCCAGGCGCCTGATGGACCCTATGGGATTTCAGACGGCGCTTGGAGAAATACCTGACACTATCATCCACAATCTGGTGGAGTCCTTAGTCGCTGCATGGAATACAGCGGCGGCGGGGGCTCTAAACCGGATTGCGCCTTTGCAGCCTCTCCGAGGCGGCGGATCCAGGAGGGTGTCAGCTCCTCTCCATTAATTAATTAGGAAAGAAAGACCACGAGACTCCATGTGTCGAAATCAAATGTACTTTTACTAATTAAGAATGGTTAAAAGGCAAAGCGTAGCGAAGTCTGGTTAATTAGGCGCGAAAGCAATTGATATATAGAATAGCCCATTCCCCACCCCTTGGCATCATAGACCCAGTCCAATCATAAGTCTTCCAAGTGTCAGGTGCAAGATAACTTCAAAAGGCATCATGAAGATGGAATGTCGGTGCCGTTAGTCCTGGCGGGAAACACCCACGCATGCGTAGTCGGATCAGTCGGTGAACTCCAGAAACTTCCACCAGCGCATTAAATAACCCCTCCCAAAACCCATGCCCTCCCTCCCCGTTTCATGGCAGCTGAAGCGATAGCAAAGCAGAAGCTGACATCCGGCCATCCCCCGGAAAAAGGCGTTCAGGCCTGGAAAACGAAAAAAATACAAACAGACAGACGAACAACAAAACACAGAAGAGAAATGGGGGGGGGAAGAGAAAATTAAGGCTTGTCAGGATAAGCAGCATAAAACTTCCGAAGCAGCCGGGGAGCACGAACATGGGACTTATCAACCCATTCCGTATGGGAGGGGGGAAAATGTTTCCAAGCCACTAAGTACTGGATGCGATTACGCCGCCTGCGGGAGTCCAGAATTTCACGGACTTCAAAGTGCTGTTCACCATCAATCAACAAAGGAGCAGGCGGAGGATTATCAGGCGGGCGTAAAGTTGAAACACGAACAGGCTTAATGAGGTTAACGTGGAACACGGGGTGAACACGGTTGAGATGCTTAGGTAGTTGCAAACGAACGGAAACAGGATTGATGATCTTGAGGATGGGGAAAGGACCAACATACTTAGGTCCCAATTTTTTGGATTTTTGCGTGGTCTGAAGGAACTTCGTGGACAAGTAGACCAGGTCACCCTCCTTGTACTGATAAGGTTGTGAACGTTTCTTATCAGCTTGTTTCTTATGAGCGCGATGAGCAGCATCCAACGTAGCAAGAGTCAAAGGCCAAACACGGCCGAGGCGCTTGCTCCAGTCAGCGACGGAAGAAACTTGCGGTTGGTCACGAGGCAACTCAGGAATAGGAACAAAGTCCTGACCAAAAACAACCCGGAAAGGGGTAAAACCAGTGCTGGAATGAACAGAATTGTTGTAGGCCACCTCAGCGTGCGGCAACAAGTCCACCCAATCATCTTGCTGATAATTGATGAAGCAACGTAAATACTGTTCTAGAACAGAATTAGTCCTTTCACAGGCCCCATTAGTCTGAGGATGGTAGGCGGAGCTAAGGCCCTGGGCGGAGCCAATGTGCTTGAGAAATTCCTTCCAGAAGGTAGAGGTGAATTGGACACCCCTATCAGAAATGATACGATCAGGCACCCTGTGCAATCGGTAAACGTGGGAAATGAAAAGTTTAGCGAGAGCCTTAGCAGAAGGAATCTTGTGGCAAGGTATAAAATGAACTTGTTTGGAAAATAAGTCTGTAACGACCCAAATGACGGTGTGCCCCTGGCTCTCAGGAAGCTCGACAATGAAGTCCATCGAAATTTCTTTCCAAGGAGCAACAGGCCGTGCCACAGACTGGAGCAGTCCTTGCGGTTTTCCAGGTGGCCTTTTGGCAGCCGCACAAACCGGACAACTGGCAACATACAGTTCAATGTCCTTTTTCAAAGAGGGCCACCAGAATTGCCTCTTTACCAGATGCAAAGTTTTTACGAAACCAAAGTGACCCACCAGTTTGGAATCGTGAGCTCGTTGAAGGACAACGAGACGAAGAGAGGTGGGGACATAAAGCTTTGCTCCGATCCACGGTAGATCATCCCTCATCGTACACTCATCCTGATGCTTCTGGAACCAGTCGTCCTGGGGAAGGGCACGTTTGAGGTCAGAGAGAAAATCTTGAGGCATCTCCACCTTTGAGCGTGTTTGCTGGCGAGTGACCACCGGAGCCGCCAGGCTGGAAGTGGGAACAACAGGTTGAACAATGCTCAGTTTTGAGCAGTTGTATTGAGGGAGTCTGGACAAAGCATCTGCCATGAAATTTTTCCCCCCAGGGATGTACTTGAGCGTGAAATTGAAACGGTTGAAATGCTGGGCCTACCGCATCTGTTTAGGGGACAGACGGCGCGGGGTCCTCAACGCCTCCAAATTCTTGTGATCAGTCCACACCTCAAAAGGGTGCTTAGCGCCTTCCAGAAAATGGCGCCATGTGGTCAGGGCCCATTGCACCGCAAACACTTCCTTCTCCCAAACGGCCCAACGCCTCTCAGTGTCCGTGAGTTTGTGTGAGGTGTAAGTACATGGTTGCAAGTTACCCTGGTCATTGGCTTGTAGCAAGACGGCTCCAACGGCGACATCACTGGCATCAGCTTGGACGACGAAAGGCTTGTCGATGTCGGGATGCTTCAGGACCGGTTCCGCAGCAAAAAGGCGTTTTAGTTTTTCGAAAGCAGCTTGGCATTCCATGGTCCAATCCAATGGTTTGCTAGGCTTAGGTTTAGGCCCATCCTTGGACTTCAGCAAATTGGTGATAGGAAGCGCAATTTTGGCAAAAGAAGGGATGAATTGACGGTAGAAGTTAGCAAACCCCCAAAATTTTTGCAACTGTCTGCGCGTTCGTGGCGCTTCCCACTCAGTGACTGCCTTCACTTTCCCAGGGTCCATCTCATCTCAATGCCAGCGGGAGAGATGCGATAACCGAGGTAGTCAATTTTAGCCTGGTGAAACTCACACTTGGACAACTTGGCATAAAGTTCAGCAGCCTTGAGTTTTTTCAAAACAGTGCGCACTAGAGTGACGTGTTGGTCATAAGTGTGAGAATAGATAAGGATATCGTCCAAATATACGATAACGCCTTTGTAAAGGTGGTCATGCAAGATCTCATTAATTAATTGCATGAAAACTGCAGGCGCCCCCTGCAGGCCAAAAGGCATGACCCGGAACTGGAAGCAACCAAGAGGACAGTTGAAAGCAGTTTTCCATTCATCTCCTTCCTTTATACGGAACTTATAGTACGCTTCCCTGAGGTCCAGTTTAGTGAAAATGCGGCCCTTCCCCAATTGGGCCAACATGTCCTTTATCAACGGCAGCGGGTATAAATTTTGGGCCGAGATGGCGTTAAGGTTCTTAAAATTCACACACAGTCTCAGAGAACCATCTTTCTTCTCACGGAACAGCACAGGAGCAGCGACTTTAGGGTGGGCAGGCTCAATGAAACCCCGCTCCAAATTTTTATCAATGAACTTTCTCATCTCTTCCATTTCCCTAGGTGACATGGAATAAATCTGGGGTTTTGGCAACTTCACCTCGGGTAAAATGTCGATTGAGCAATCAGTAGGCCTGTGGGGCGGAAGTTTGTCGGAAGATTTCTCACTGAAAACTCCCCTCAGGTCCCAATACACCTTCGGAATTTTTTCCTCTCCTTCAATCCTCTCCTGCCCTCTGGCAGCCAAATCAGAACTGCAGCTAACAGGGTCTGAAGAAACGCCCTCCCCTTCCGGAGGTGCGTCCGTGCGAATGCGTAACCAACCCTCCCTCCAATTTATGCGAGGGTTCCATTTTCATCTCTAGGGGCTCAGTAAAGAAATGGGCAGGTCCCCCCCCTGCGATGGACCCATCTATCTGGCAAAAGACAATAGGGGTTTTTAAAGTTCTCAACTTGAGGCCCAGTTTTTCCACCATAGCAGGATTGATCATCGAGCGGGAACAGCCTGAGTCAAGGAGGGCAGGAAGGCTTTCTGACCCCCCATCGGGCGGAACTCTCAATTCTATGGGGATTAGCATAGGGCCTTTGTTTGAACTCACCCAGCGAGGCGCGGCGTTGTCATCGGAGTCATCAGAGGAGCTGGTGGAGACGTCCACTTCTCCCTCCAATGCCTGGCTGAATTGCGGGGGGTGTGTGGAATCTACAGCGAAGGCGGCTTCTTTTCTCTTCTTGTCTGAGGTCTTGCTGGATTTCCCCTCCCGTTTGGAAGGGGTTGGGGCGGTCGTGGGTAGCTTGGCGCGGCATTCTGGTGCGCGATGGCCTACTTTTCCACAACGAAAGCAGGTGAATGGTCTGGATTTTCCAGAGGAGCATCCCCTCCCCTCGCCTCTCACTCCGAAAGGGGTTTTGCAGCTTGGGGGGGAAGATTTCGCAGCTTTCTCCCTTTGCTTTTGCCTCTCCTCCTTTGCACATCGGAGTCTCATTAAATCCAGTTCAATATCAGCTGCGTTTTCAAACCAAACTGTTAAGCGTTTGGGAAGGTGGCGATTAACACATTGTTGATAAATATCTTCATCCAAGCCCAAAGCAAATTTGTCCAAAAGGGCTTCTTCACTCCATCCCCTCATGTAATTACATAGGTGTTGAAACTCCTGAATGTACTGGGACACTGGCCTGTCCTCCTGCGCGGGGGTAATAAATTTCAGTTTGCCCCGTTTCTCAGTCAGGGGGTCATCAAATCGTCTCTTGAACGCTCCCATAAATGCATTGAAATTCCTCAGGAGGGGGGAATTGGCCTGGTGAAAGCCTGTTCCCCAGTCAGAGGCCTCTTCGTCTAAAGCAAGCAAAACCACGCATACTTATAGCATCTGATTCAAAATCGGGCCCATAGATTTCCATGTAATTATAGACCTGCATGATGAAAGACCCCAGCTTCTTAGGATTTCCATCATACTTTACAGTTAAGGGGGGGACTTTAGCCATTCTGCGTCTTCTGGGGGGTGGGGCCCCTGGTCTGGCAGCACCCCTGGCTGGGGGGAGGTGAAGCTGCTTGTGGGTTTTCTTGCTCCCACCCCCTCTCGGCCTCTTCACCCTCCCCGAATCTTTGCCCAGAGTACCTCTGTTCCAAGTAATCAGGTTGATCTCTTTCCTGGGGTCTTCGTTCGGCTCCTGCCTCAAACGGCCTTTCCTGGTGTCTCCTTCTGGTAACGGCCGCATCCCAGTTTGCACCATCCTCTCTTTGTCCCACCGACAAAGACTAACGGGGGGGACTAGCAGGGCTCGATATCTCCAGCTGAGCCAATTCTTTAGGAAACAAGATATCAGTGGGTTCTTTGTCCTTTTCTCCATCGCTGGCTAGCGAAGACATTTTCTCTGTTTTGTCTCCTTGTAGTTTTGCACCTTCCAAGGTAGATTGTAGTCTCCTGGAAAGGTGTTGTTGAGACTTCGCTAACTGTCAGCTCCTCTCCATTAATTAATTAGGAAAGAAAGACGAGACTCCATGTGTCGAAATCAAATGTACTTTTACTAATTAAGAATGGTTAAAAGGCAAAGCGTAGCGAAGTCTGGTTAATTAGGCGCGAAAGCAATTGATATATAGAATAGCCCATTCCCCACCCCTTGGCATCATAGACCCAGTCCAATCATAAGTCTTCCAAGTGTCAGGTGCAAGATAACTTCAAAAGGCATCATGAAGATGGAATGTCGGTGCCGTTAGTCCTGGCGGGAAACACCCACGCATGCGTAGTCGGATCAGTCGGTGAACTCCAGAAACTTCCACCAGCGCATTAAATAACCCCTCCCAAAACCCATGCCCTCCCTCCCCGTTTCATGGCAGCTGAAGCGATAGCAAAGCAGAAGCTGACAGAGGGCTCCTTGGTTCACCAAGGAACTCCGGGAGATGAAGCACCAAAAGACATGCCTAGAGTGCCGCTGGAGGGCCAGTAAATCTGAGTCAGACCGAGCACTGATGAGAGCCTTTATTAGAGCCTATCTCGTGGCAATACAGGCGGTGAAATGTTCACATTTTGCTGCCCTTATTGCATCTGCCGAATCGCGCCCAGCCGCCTTGTTTAGAATAACCCGCTCCCTCTTGAAAGGGAGGGATGCGGGTGACCCTCTACAAGGTAGAGCTTAGGAATTTGTTCAGTATTTGACAGATAAAGTTGCTCGGATTCGGACTGGACTCCAATTGCACGATACCAGCCAAGGTACCGGGGGAGGGTCTTGAGCATACTTTATGGATTGAGTTTCAACGGGCTTCTCCTGATGAAGTGGAGAAGGCCATGGGAGCTGTGAGTGCCTCCACCTGTATACTGGACCCATGTCCCTCCTGGCTGGTTTCGACCAGCAGGGAGGTGACACGTGGCTGGATCCAGATGATTGTTAACACCTCTCTCCAGGAGGGAATCTTCCCGCCCCTCCTAAAGGATGCGGTGGTGAGACCCCTCCTGAAGAAACCGTCTCTGGACCCAGCCATCTTGAGTAACTATCGCCCAGTCTCCAACCTTCCCTTTGTAGGGAAGGTTGTTGAGAAAGTGGTGGCCTCGCAGCTCCGACAGTCCTTGGATGAAGCCGATTATCTAGACTCCTTTCAGTCTGGTTTCAGGCCTGGTTACAGCACGGAAACTGCTTTGGTCGCGCTGATCGATGATCTCTGGCAGGCCAGGGATAGGGGTCACCCCTCTATCCTAGTGCTTCTTGACCTCTCAGCAGCCTTCGATACCATCGACCATGGTATCCTTCTGCGACAGTTGCGAGAGGTGGGGGTGGGAGGCACCGATTTACGGTGGTTCTCCTCCTACCTCTCGGACAGGTCACACTCAGTGTTGGTCGGAGGGCAGAGGTCGACCCCAAGGCCCCTCAATTACGGGGTGCTGCAGGGTTTGGTCCTGTCCCCCCTCCTATTTAACATCTACATGAAGCCACTGGGTGAGATCATACGCTGGCACAGGATTAAGTATCACTAATATGCAGACAATACGCAGTTGTATCTGTTTGCCCCGTGGCCAACTCAGTGAAGCAGTAGAAATGATGTGCCAGTGCCTGGAGGCTGTTAGGTCTGGATGGGAGCAAACAAGTTGGCACTCAATCCAGACAAGACCGAGTGGCTTCTGATGTTCCCTCCCAAAGATTGGCTAACTATTCCATCTCTCAGGCTGGGGGTAAAATTATACACCCCTCAGAGAGGGTTCGCAATTTGGGAGTCCTCCTGGACCCTCAGCTGACTTTAGAACATCACCTGTCGGCTGTGACCAGGGAGACCTTTGCCCAGGTTCACCTGGTGCACCAATTGCGACCCTGCCTGGATCGGGAGGCCCTTCAGACAGTCACTCATGCCCTTGTGACCTCCAGACTGGATTATTGTAATGCGCTCTACATAGGGCTGCCCTTGAAGAGTATTCGAAGACTCCAGTTAGTCCAGAATGCAGCCGTGCGAGCGATTGTGGGTGCACTAAGGTACACCCACGTTACACCTATCCTCCGCGAGCTGCACTGGCTACCCATTAGTCTCCGAATCCGCTTCAAGGTGCTGGTCGCTACCTATAAAGCCCTTCATGGCATCGGACCTGGGTACCTGAGAGACCGCCTCCTGCCGATTACCTCTCTCAGACCAATTAGATCGCACAGGTTAGGTCTCCTCCGGATTCCATCCGCCAGCCAATGCCGGCTGGCGACTCCCCGGGGGAGAGCCTTCTCTGTAGCTGCTCCGGCCCTATGGAATGATCTTCCCATGGAGATCCGGACCCTTACTACCCTTCCGGCCTTCCGCAAAGCCACCAAGCTCTGGCTGTTCCAGCAGGCCGGGGGGGGGGGGGTCCGAGAAACATCTACCTCCACGGAAATTGTGAATGTTGGCTTGTTTTTAATATGTTGTCTTTGTCTTGTTTTCCCCTTTCCCTTGTCTTTTGTGAGCCACCCGGAGTCCTCCGGGAGTGGGCGGCATACAAGACAAATCAAATCAAATAGTTGATTGTGAAATACCGGTAGTTCAGATTGAGTTGTAAAATGTAATGTGTTATTATTGGATTGCAACTCACTACTTTACTCAGAATTTTCATCTGTGGTTTTTGAAAGAACTAAGCTGCCCCATGACATAATCTTCACACTTCAAACAGCACCTTTTAGAAGCCCAGTCAATGAAGAGGGATCACAGGTGCAGAAGAAAAGTATCACCCAGAAGAGAAAAACTCTACCCCCACCTTTAATTTTACTCTTCTCTTAACTTGACAATACAAACATACTGTAATTATTTTGGAGCTGATTGGACTTTTTAATCTCTCTCATCTACTTTTGTCTATTTCAGATAGTAATGAAACCTCAACATTTAAGGTTATTTGCAATCCTGCATTCTCAGTTTTTGAACAGATATGGCCAAGAATTTGCCTTTTGGGACCACAGAGTTCACTTGAGGGCAAAAGAGAATCATTCCTTGATGCCATGTCCCCTCAGAGGTTATCTAATAAAGCTACTGTAGCTGAAATGGCTCTTCTTTTACTGTATCAATCCCCTTCCCAAAGATACACACCTCAAAATCAAACTGGAAAGAAAATACCTTGTTAAAACAATGTATGCTATTTATGTATTTACACTTTTTTCTATTTGGATTTTTTTTAAAAAATCTGACCCCAAGGATGAAGAAATGTACTGATTTCACTTGTCATGTCAAAGCCTGCAATAAGTTCCTCCCTTCCTGTGATATAGTTCAATTTATGGTATTTAGTGGTACTGTGTATGGTGCAATGTATGCCAATTAAGTTATCAACTAATCAGCAGAAAAGCCATTATTTGTATCAAGACTACATTCAAAGGCTCTTTGCTAGCAGGATTTTTATTACTAAATAGTTTTGAGTCTAACATTTCATTCATATAATTAGAATTTATTGTCAGAATGTATGGGACTTCAGTGGGGGGTTTCTGCTGGTTCAGACCGGCTCGGGAGAACTGGATGGTGAAATTTACCGATCCAGTGAGAGGAGATTCGACAGGTGGACCAGAAGTAACTTCCAGAACTCCTGCCCCAGCCCTGTTGCTTGCTCACTCACCCCCGCCCATCCGGAAGCCACTCCATCACTCACTCCCCTCGCCCGTCTGCACTATCCTAGCTCAATTCGGTGTCAAGTCCCATACTTGGGAATGGAGGTGGTGAACAGAGAAGCATGGAGAGGTCCAGCGGCACAATCCATCAGACAGCAGCAACAACCTCAGGAGTTTTCTCCTGGATTCCTTTCTGTCTTGCCTCCTCCGATATCCCAAAGTTCTTTCCTCAGCGTGTGATAGCTTTCTATTGGATTCCCCTCTGTCCTGCCTTCTCAGATCTCCCAAAGTTCTTTCCCCACCATGTGATAGCTTTGTCCTGGATTCCCCTCTGTCTTGCCTCCTCCGATCTCCCAAAGTTCTTTCCCCAGAGTGTGATAGCTTTCTATTGGATTCCCCTCTGTCCTGCCTTGTCAGATCTCACAAAGTTCTTTTCTCACTGTGTGATAGCTTTGTCCTGGATTCCCCTCTGTCTTGCTGCCTCTGATTTCCCAAAGTTCTTTCCCCAGCATATGATAGGTTTCTACTGGATTCCCCTCTGTCCTGCCTTCTCAGATCTCCCAAAGTTCTTTCCTCAGCGTGTGATAGGTTTCTACTGGATTCCCCTCTGTCCTGCCTTCTCAGATCTCCCAAAGTTCTTTCCTCAGCATGTGATAGCATTCTACTGGATTCCCCTCTGTCCTGCCTCCTCTGATCTGCTGCTCTGACCTGGAAGATTTTTTACAAGGTTATACCTAGGTTCACCATGAGATCTCTGGTTAAGGATATACGTCAAAGGAACATTTCTATAAACAAATGGTGCTTTACTCCTTATCACTTTCTATAAACAAACTGTGAGACTTTAAAGTTCCAGACCAGAATAATCATTAGTGAAAGTAAAAGTATTTTGTTTTCAATATTCAAGTTTCCAGTCTTTGAGAAGCAGTTATCTCTCCCTTTGTTGTTACAATTGTTGCAATTCTCTTTGTTCTTTTTGTATCTTTTAATATTCCAAGTTTTAAAAAAAGTCAAATTCTTACATGAAATAGAGAAGAAAGAGTAAAAGACACATGTAGTGATGAATAAGAAGAAGTTTAGTCCATAAGTTGTGAAAGTAATAGTAAAAATTTTAGAAGAAGAAAACTTGATCCATTCATTTCAAACGGTTTGCATAAATTCAATCCATGAATATAACATTTAAAAATTAAGATAGCACACTGACCAAAACCATCCAAAGCTTAATTCCACCGCTTATTTCTTTTATACTTAGATTTAAATTAGCTTGTTTTTTTAATAGACAGGCTCTTTTAAAATGGGTAAAAATTCCTCACCAGCTGTAAACACTTTCTCTTCCATTCCCTTCTGTTTTGGAGCTGTCCCTACTTCAACAGCCTAGGGCTGAGCTTTTAACACCAGCTGAGAAACCTTCTCCTGCATCAATCAGGGACTTTGCGATGTCCCTGTGATTAGCAGAACGTAGTCTTCCTGTTCACCGTCTCTACAGGACAGTTTAGGTCCGATTGGACCACCCAGTGAAAAAAGTATTGGTGGCAATCTTGGTGCATCGAGATCGGGCGACCATTTTGTAGCGACATAGGCTCCTCCTCCAGGACGTCAAATTCTAATATCCTAAAACCTAATGGGACAGTGTATGTGATTAGAATTTGACTCACTTTCCTGACTATGGAACATGTGAATGCTGATTTGAATGTTTTGAATCTAATCTAAATTCAAAGAATCAAGCTCTTCTACAATTTAATAGGAACCTTTGATAAATGGTTCTGTTGCTGATGATTCAGTTAATTAACAGTTGAATTAGAAAACTCAAAAGCAGTTCACTTTTGCTCAAGTTATCTACTTAATAATTATGTCCAGCTTAATGTTTTCTAGACATTCTGGTTATGAATACCATGATTAGTCAGCTGGCTGGAGCAATATCTGATTAATCTGCACAAAACAAATTTGGGAAAAACTCATGCGTATAGTGGACATATGTACTATTATGGTTTGACTGACTAGTTTGGACTTTAAATCATTCTATATGTATTCAACATTGGATTTGCAAATATACTTGTTCAAGGGACTCTCCTGATTGATTTGTTGAACTTGTGCCACATTACCATGAAAGTCTAGAATTTCTGAGTTAGCCTGCAATTCTAGTGCCTGCTTTGAAATGGGGAAAGGGAAATAGTAAAAGAAAAAAAAAGAAAAAAAAACCACCACACTGCCCCAGATACTCTTAATTAATCATAATTATCTCCTAAATGAGAGACGGAAGATTTGCTATTATGGGTTTTGCTATTATTATCCTACAAAGAAACTACATTCCTGGTATCCTTCAAGAATATAACCCAGAACATACTGAATGTTTTTAAGAATGTGAATTTGCTAGTTTGTCATATCCTGATATCAATTATTTATGTCATATTATGTGGCATCCTTGTCTAATGGACATCAGTTGCTTTAGGCAACTGATGTCCTTATCATCATGGGGTAGGAAGCCAAAAGATAACCAGAATAACAGGCAAGTTTGGCCTTGGAGTACAAAATTGAAGCGGGGCACAAGCTGATATAATTTTGTCAAGAGAAAATGAGGGTCATAGCAAACACTCTTTTCCAACAACCCAAGAGTCAACTCTACACATGGACATCACCAGACAGTCAACACAGAAATCAGACTGACTATGTACTCTGCAGCCAAAGATGGAGAAGCTCTATACAGTCAGTAAAAACAAGACCAGGAGCTGACTGTGGCTCAAATCATGAGTTTCTTATTGCAAAATGTAGGCTTAAATTGAAGAAAATAGGGAAAAGCACTAGGCCACTCAGATATAAACTAAGTCATATCCCTAGTGAATATATAGTAAAGGTGACAAATAGATTTAAGGAATTAGATCTGATAGACAGAGTGTCTGAAGAACTGTTGTACAAGAGGTAGCAACTAAAACCAAAGAAAAAGAAATGCAAGAAAGCAAAATGGCTGTCTGAGGAAGCTTTACAAATAGCTGAGAAAGAAGGGAAATGAAAGGCAAGGGAGAAAGAGAAAGATACACCCAATTGAATGCAGAATTGCTACAATAGCTAGAAGAGATAAGAATGTCTTCAGAAATGAACAGTGCAAAGAAGTAGAAGAAAACAATAGAATAGAATAGAATAGAATAGAATAGAATAGAATAGAATAGAATAGAATAATGAGGACCATAGATGTCTTTAAGAAAATTGGAGATACGAAGGGAACATTTTATGCAAAGATGGGCATGATAAAGGACCAAAGTGGCAGGGACCTAACAGAGGCAGAAGAGATTAAGAAGAGGTGACAAAATTACACAGAATAACTATACAAAAATGAGCTTAACATCTCTGATAATCATGATGGGGTGGTCACTGACCTAGAGCCAGACATCCAAGAAGGAGAAGTCAAATGGGCCTTAGGAAATCTGAGCAACAACAAAGCTAGTAGGGTGACAGTGTTCCAGATGAGCTATTCAAAATCTTAAAAGATGATGCAGTAAAAGTCAATGTTCCCTCTAATTTTTTTTCAGTGTGAGCAGAAAAGTATAGTGTTTGAGCGGCACATTTTCATGCCTGAGCACCTGAATTTTTTTCACAGATGTCACCTAAGACAACAACAAAATCAGTATTATTTGAAACTCAAAGTTATGTTTATTCAAGGTACTCGCTTAATTAAAAGTGTTATATAATATCAGTATCACTTAACAACGCTCCTGCTTAGCAACCAAAATATTGGCTCAAAAACTCTGGCATTGAAGCATGCAAGTCTTAAAGCTGTCAAGTTACAAGATCCTTGCACCCCTAACCCTTTAGGGAAAAAAACCCCAGGGGTCTTCAAACCTGACAGCTTTAAGATTTATGGACTTCAACTCCCAGAATTCCTCCTCCAGTCATGTTGACGTCATCTGCGTGGATCTGCTCCATCTTCAGGTTTTTTCACAGGGGGCAGGGCTGCAGTTGAAGATGCCGACGAGCCCCCGCCGCTACTAGAATAACTGCCGCCGCCGCCTCGTCCTCCTCCAACAGCACCACCACATTTGCTGCCCAGTGCTGCAGCTGAGGTGAAGCTGCCAAAGCTCTGGCTGGTGCCCCCGCCCATAGCAGTGGCGGCGGTGCCTCCCCCTCTGCTCGGAGCACCTCAGCTAGGCTCTGGGTACCCCTGCCTCCACCTCCGCCGCCTTCCTACTAGCCCCCACGGCCTCATGGCTCCTCAAAAGCAAAGCAAAGGAGGAAGGGGGAGAGATAATGCAGGGGCCAGCTCAGGTGCTCCATGTGGAGGGGGAGGCACCGCCGCCGCTGCCATGGGCATGGGCACCAGCAGGAGCTTTGGCGGCTTCACCTCAGCTGCAGCACTGAGCAGCAAATGTGGTGGTGCTGTTGGAGGAGGAGGAGGTGGCAGCAAATATTCTGGTGACAGTGGGGGCTTTGGGGATTCATTTCAGGCACAGTGCCAGGGTAGGATTGGCCACCCACAAAGGACCTCCCCGGGCTTGCTTTGCTGAACACGGGGTGACTGATGCTAGTTTGAGCGGCCGCGGCCGGCGCAAACTACCGTCAGTCGCTCCGTGCTCATCAAAACAAGTCTGTGGAGGTCCTTTGCGGGCAGCCAGTTCTAGCCGCCTGCAAAGGACTTCTCCACATTTGCTTTGACAGAAATCACTGCGCGGCAGTTAGAAACTGCTGCGCGGGGTTTTCTTGCCACGTGCACGGCTGCGCAACCGCGCACCTTAGAGGGAACAGTGGTAAAAATGCTACACTCAATTTACCAGCAAATTTGGAAGTCAGCAGTGGCCACAGGATTGGAAAAGGTCAGTTTACATTCCAGTTCTAAAGAAGGGCAATGTCAAAGAATGTTCAAACTACTGCACCATTGCACTCATTTCACATGCTAGCAAAGTTATGCTAAATATCCTACAAGCTAGGCTCCAGCAGTATGTGGACCTATAACTATATGGTATATTTGGTCTACTTCCAAGATGGTTTATTTCCAAGATGGTATATATCTTGGTATAGTTCCAAGATGGCGCCACCGATGGCAGCTTTGATGAAATGCTCTCTGATATTTTTTCTGGTTTTTTATCATTCTCTGTGATTCACTACAGATTTCATATTCAGGAGACCAATTATAAGCATCCAGCAATGTTTCTTTGATGGACAGCTATCTATGATTTCACCCACCCCCCATCTTTACAAATGCAGAAGAGTTTGTAACACAAGGAAAAGCAACTTTCTCTGAATAATGGATAAACAAAAACAAATGGAAGAGACACTGGAGGCAAAAAAGCAGGAATTTTGAATAGGAAAAGTGGGATAAAAGCCCCTCTCCCTTCACTCTTTCTAACTAATTTACATTCACTCGCTAATAAGATGGATGAAATACTTCTTTCAAATGGATGCAGTTCTGATTTTTACAACTCAGCAGCTCTCGGCTTCACTGAAACCTGAGTCAATTGGTGAAAGCAGCCTGCATATCCTAGGATTTCAGATACAAAGAGCAGACAGAATTGCAGAAACATCTGGTAAAAAGAAGGGAGGAGGGTTATGTTTATATATTAACAAACCACTTGTCCTGAGATATAACTATACTAAAGAAATTCTGTGATGTGGACTTAAAGACATTAATTATCAATTGCAAACCATTCTATTCTCCATCAGAGTTCTCCTCATTTCTCCTAATTGCTGTGTATGTTTCTCCACAAGCTTGTGTAATCAATGCATTGCGAACTCTAGGTGACCAGATTATGTGGGCGGAAGTTAAATATCCAGTTCCACATTCCATTATTTTAGGAGATTTTAACAAAGCCAACTTAAGGAAAGAGCTATCAAAATATTTTCATTGTCTCACGAGAGACAAGAATACTTTAGACCATTACTACTTTACCACAAACAACTGTGGAACACTGATCATTGCATAATTCACCTTGTACCTGCTTACAGACAAAGGCTTAAAATCATGAAACCAACAATTAAATCAATGAGGACATGGACTGAGGAGGCCAAGCTAAAGCTACGGGCTTACCTTAATTGCACTGATTGGAAGGTTTTCAAAGATACCTCTGCAGATTTGTATGGACTCACAGATACTGTAACATCATATGTCAGTTTCCCTGAAGAGCTATCTGTGCTGACCAGAAACCTGTGAATATATAGTAACAATAAACCTTGGTTCACAGCTAAACTTAAGCAGCTATGTTATACCAAAGATATAGCATTCTATTGCTGATTGTGTAGCAATAGAATGCTGTACAATCAGGCCAGAAATGTATTAACAAGGGAGATCAGAGCAGCAATAAGAAGCTACTCTAAGGAATCAATTCTCAACAAATGAACCAGCAAACATGTGGAGAACTCTTGAAATATCTTCCCATCCTGAAGGAAACCAACAACTGGCAGATGACCTGAATGCTTTTTACTGTTGGTTTGAGAGAAAACTAGTGCCACCCATCTCCACAATCCCCATCTCAGACAGATCAACACCAACTAAGCCTCCTACAACCTACCCCATCCCATTAGGCCCACCACTTCTGGTGATTACAGAGAGTGAGGTGCAAGGTCTATTCCACAGATGAAAGCCAGGAAAAGCACCAGGCCCAGACAAGATAACTCTTTCTTGCTAAAAAGCTTGTGCTGACCAACTGGCCCCATTATAAAGTCCTGCCTTTCCTTCCCGCTCCAGAAACTAAAAGTCTTGAAATGAAGTATTTCAAAAGGAACCTTTTATTAAGAAGAAGTGATAGCAGAACAAAAGTAGAGCAGACTCTGAATTCCCTCAGTGTCAGCTCCTCTTCATTAATTAATTAGGAAAGAAAGACCACGAGACTCCATGTGTGGAAATCAAGTGTACTTTTACTAATTAAGAATGATTAAAGGCGTAGCATAGCGAAGTCTGATTATTTAGGCGCGAAAGCGATTGATATATAGAATAGCCCATTCCCCACCCTCTTGGCATCATAGTCCCAGTCCAATCATAATTCTTCCAAGTGTCAGGTGTGAGATAACTTCAAAAGGCATCACGAAGATGGAATGTCGGTGCCGTTAGTCCTGGCGGGAAACACCCACGCATGCGTAGTCGGATCAGTCGGTGAACTCCAGAACCTTCCTCCAGCACAATGAGTAACCCCTCCCAAATACCATGCCCTCCCTCCCCGTTTCATGGCAGCTGAAGCGAGAGCAAAGCAGAAGCTGACACTCAGGCAATAATTAGAACCCCCCCCTCTCTAGTCTGATGTGGATTCAGTTAATCCACAGGTGTGGAGATGTTGTAATGGTCTTCCTGAGAATTTATATAATCCAGCATTCCCAGGATCATCTTCAACTGGCTTTCAGAGTGAAACAACCCACATGGCCTCCCCCTTATAAATTCCCCAAAAGATGAGAAAAACTCAAGGCACTCCAGCACCAGGATAAAGGTAAATAGCAATTGTCAAAGGTAATAGGAAAGAAATACATTCACCATCAATCCCCACTTGTACAGCAGTATCACTTTAGGGATCTGAAATGAAGCATCTTTGATAAATCACTAGAGATGTGCTATGTTCCTTCTTGCTTCACATGCTCTAGTATCAACCCAGTGCTGAAAAAACCCTCCATAAAGGAACTGAATGACTTCAGACCAGTTGCTCTGACATCTGTGGTTATGAAGACTTTTTAAAGACTAGTGCTGGCCCACCTGAAAACCACTGCACATTCGCTGTTAAACCCCTTGCAATTTGCCTACTGAGCAAATAGATCAACAAATGATGCTGTCAGCACCTTTTCATTGGATAATTAGGAAAGAAGACCACGAGACTCCCTAGGTAGAAATCAAGTGTACTTTTACTAATTATAAATGATTAAAGGCATAGCGAAGCGAAGACTGATTATTTAGGCGCGAAAGCGATTGATATATAGAATAACCCATTCCCCACCCCTTGGCCTCACAGTTACAGTCCAATCATAATTCTCCCAAGTGTCAGGTGTGAGATAAGTTCAAAAGGCATCACTAAGATGGAATGTCGGTGCCGTTAGTCTTGGCGGGAACCTCCTACGCATGCGTAGTCCGACAGGCAGCTGAGCTCCAGAATCTTCCTCCAGCACAATTAGTAACCCTTCCCAAATAACATGCCCTCCCTCCCCGTTTCATGGCAGCCGAAGCAGCAGCAAAGCAGAGGCTGACATCTGCTGTTAATATGACTCTGAACTACAGCCTACAACATCTTGAATCTCCAAAGACATATGCAAGGGTCCTGTTTGTAGACTTCAACTTAGCATTCAATGCCATCTTTCCAGATATTCTTCTAACTAAACTAAATCAGCTAGCTGTACCTGACCACACTTGTAAATGGATCATAAGCTTCCTAACAGACAAGAAGTAGCAGGTGAAGCTAGGCAAAATCACTTCAGATATCTGTACAATTAGCACAGGAGTTCCCCAGTGCTGTATTTTTTTTAAAAAAGGGATAGTTTATTATTTTTAATCTAATTTCAGTTCACATAATTTATCTTGTATTTAACTTGCAGAATGGAACTTCACAAAACTTAATTTTTTGTAAGGTACCGCCTCGTCAGTCTTCTCAAGAAAGCAGAACTCTTAAAATGATGATCATTTCAAAAAGAACTTTTATTGAAAGACAGTGATAGCAAAGGAAACATAGGCAGGATCTGATATTTTCCACTCAAAGCCCCTTCCGATGTCCAGTTCAACATTGAGCCAATCCCAAGGTGCAAAGATATTTTGAGAACCCCAGGCACAGGTGATGACTGTCAACTCCCAAATGCTTTGGTTTTGCTTTCTCTGGTGTTGAGATAAAGCAGATGGCTCAAAGCATATTCCTTCCCCCTCCCTATTTCCCACAAGGTACAGCAAAGCAAAGTAAATAAAACCCTACATAAATAATCCCCCTCAAGCCTCCTTCCTCCCACCAGAATGGCAGCATCCCAATGGAGAACTATGAGAGTTGACATTTTGTTTTATTATTTCCTGGCACAGAAAATATTATGTACTTGTACCCCTACTGTGATGGAGTACTTTTCTACAGGCTTCCCCACCTGAATTTCTGAAGTCTGAACAGACACACTGCTCTACTTCCGCTGAACTTTTACTCTGAACTTCTACTCTCCCAAAGAAGATTCTTCATGTGATCCTGTTTCCATGGAGAACGAGAGAGGGAGGGAGAAGACCAGGGGGAGGGAGGGAAGGAGGGAGGGAGAGAGAGAGGGAGGGAGAGAGGGAGAGAGGGAGAGAGGGAGAGAGGGAGAGAGAGAGAGAGAGAGAGAGAGAGAGAGAGAGAACAACTCAGCCATTAGACTTTGGAAATAGCCTGGCCCTTGGTGTGATTATTACATCCTATCCATCATGGAAAATGATTCTTCATTAAACTCTGTTCAATTGTTTCATGTACATTTTGGGGATTATAAATGTGTGTTCTGAAACACAGAGAATGTTTCAGCAGAAAATCAACAAAATTGGTGTTAATTCTCCAATAGACTTAACATATCTATAAAAAAAAACTTCAGCAGGGAAGAATTTGGGTTAAAAGTTTTTTCTTTTGTGATGCTTTTAGGTGACTCTTCCACACACTACAGCTTTCACTAACAGTTAAAAATATGTGTGTCTCTTATGGCAATTCTAATTCAAGATAGTTGTGTGAGATATTAAAACCCAATTTTTATGCTCACAATTCAAAAGACAAGTCTGTTTCACAATTCAAAAGTTTTTATTGCAAAGAAATTGAATAAGCGGTTGCAAGCACGGCCTCCCAGATTCTTCTCCATGGCTTGAATACTAGGAGTGCAAAGACAGATTTCAAGTAATACAATTTATACGTTTCTACTCATCATACATGACGCTTAAGCCATCCCCATTTTCTTTGAAATTAATTCGCATTTCAGCATGACTTTTCCTGCAGACCCCTTTTTTTCTTATCTGTGCTTCTTTTGTTGTTTAGGCAACGGATGTGACCATCTCTCTCACCAATTGATGTGCTTGTCTGTATTTCAAAGTCAAAGGAATTTTACAATCAAGAAAAACAGCGCCAAGAGTCTCACACCTTTGTGTTACATTTTAAACTTTATATGAAAGAGTAACTTGTTATTTATTTATTTCCTTCAGTTGATAGTTGGATCTGGGAATACAGTGTCTCCTTGGGTGTGTTGTAAGCCATGCAGGGCTTCCCTTCCTCAGGTGGCACCTCCCAAATGTGTTAATATTTGGTCACACTTGCTAGATCAACGGACATTACAGCCTAAATCATTTGGAACTTTGGGAATGGTGCTGTTCTAGAGTTTCAAGTTAAGATTGTACTTTTTAAAATTTACCCAGGCATTCAATTTTATTATAATGGTCACATTTCAACTGCTAGCATTTTATGCTGGACTGTTTCAGTGTTTTCTTTTCTTTTAATGATAATTTTATTACCATTTTAATGATTTCTTGCTGGATGACATTGATAGATCTTTAAAATTAAATGCTTTCAGATAAGATGATGCAAGCCTCCATTATAGAAAATGTCCATCCTCACATTATGGTTGAAAAGAAAGTAAGCAAGTTTTTAAAATGTGCTTTGTAATATGCTATTTTGCAAATTCATAATTTCAAAACAGTATATCTGAGGCTATTTTTTTAATTTTCACATAAGACTATGTTGCCCTCAGTAATGACTATTTTTCCCACAGTCTCAGCTTGGCTAGTGAGAAGGCATATTGGGAATTATAGTTCCTTACCCCTGTTTATCAATAGAGTCTCTTTGTCTGACAGATGAACTTGCTATTAAACATTAGATCATCTTACATCACTCTTCATGCCTATTGGCTTTGCACTATTTTTTAACCTCTGACTCAACAACACATGTTGGAGAGCCAACTGATGGAAATAGTCCTTAACAGCTCTTTGTTCACATGTTGGAAAAGTTCAGCTCTGACTCTGACTCAAACTGCATCAGAGGGCAGAACCCACAAGTATTTCTATGTTTGCAGAGAATATCACATTTTAAATTGCATTAGTTCCCCAGAAAGCCCCTTTGCTCTTTGAAAATGCTTCTGATTTGGAGTGATGTTTTTCACTTCTCATGGAGATTTTCATGTTGGATGTGTAATTATTTAAAAGGATATATCTTTTCCCAAAAGCATTGAAGTATTGTAATGCATTGTTGCTTTCTTCCACTCCTCCCCATTAGCACATTGGTAGTTTATCTTTTTTGAATATGCCGTCTCCTGGTGATTTAATAGGTAATGCCATGAAGTTATCCTGGCAACAGTGCAGAACTTGTTTATCCTAACTTTCTTCTAGAATATATTTCAAGTTTCCAACCTGCATCTCAGAATTCTTTTGTTACTTTAACCTAGGGCAGTGATGGCGAACCTATGACACGCGTGTCAGTGCTGACACGCGTAGCCATTTGGGGTGACACGCACAGGATTTCATGCGATTCATCCTCGGCTCCTGCACGGCTGCCGAGGATGAAAGAATCTGTGCTGGAGGAACGGGGGGGCAGGACGTGTGATCTCCCCCGCCCACACTCACTTACTGTATCGCCGCCGCCCCTTTCTGAGCGCAGGGGCTGCTGGTAAGGCGTGCGTGCCGTGCGCACACATGTCATCAGCGCGGCGAGGGAGGACCCGCAGGAGAGGAGCGCGGGAACAGTGCGTGCCTCTCTCCAGTCAGGCCGGCACAGAGAGTCTACTCCTGGGACTGTCGGTTATGACCGCACCACAGCAGGGAACAGCGGAGTGCCAACGGGAACTGTGAGCGCCATTAGCAGCAACTATAAATTGCGCAAAATTATGTTTTTGTCGAAGTGACACACAACGCAAGTTATGCTCGATTTTTTGCCGATTTTTGACACACCACGCCAAAAAGGTTGCCCATCACTGACCTAGGGTTTTCAAAACTTTCAATTTTAACCCTGATCTAACCAAATATTAATCAAGATTGATATATAGTTTAGTTCTGACAAGGAACTGGTTTCTCCTATCCCTTTCCAAAGCCATCTAAAGCTGATGATGCCCATACGCTTACTAAACAAACTGATTAGCTTCTTCCTATAATTCTTAAAAGACTTTTTTTTTTACAATAATGGGAAAAGTTGCAAATGAAAATTGTTTACCTCTATGGGAACTATATTGAGCACAAGATTTCTGAAAGGTGTCTGAAAGGTTTGGTCTCTTTTAACTTGCAACACAAGTCTATTTTTATTTTCAAGGACCTGAGTTCTGCTGAACAATGCTCCATTATGAGCTGCCAACTCATTGGAAAGATCCTATTGCCCTGTATTTTGCCAAGGTACTTGGCAGTTGAAAAACCTAGTGAAACAGAGCTGGATTTCGCATTTTTTTTTGGTAAAAGTTTTTATTTTTAGACAAAGACAAACGAAACATAAAACATTAAGCCCTCTTCAATTACATGCAGCATGTCGTTTGGTTACAAGACTGTTGTGCATCCTTTCCGTAGTTCCCACTTTCAATCGTATATAAAATCTCAGATTATCCATCTAGTATCATTATACATCATTTGTTTAGCTATAAATATTATTCCTTCATTTTGAACAAAATGTTCTAGGTATTGGATTCATTTATATTATAACTTTTCATAACATCATCCTTAATCTATTCAATAATAATAGACCCTTGTAATATATTCTGTTTATTCTAGATCATTCTATTGTTCTTATATTATGAAAATTCTCCAACATCTTTCCTTTCCATGTTTTTTATCTAACCAGTGATAAAATAAATCTCACACCTTATAAAATTGTTCATCTTCTTGTTCTCTAATTTCAAATGTAAATTTACACATTTCAGCACATTCCATTATTTTCTAAATAACTTCCTCCTGCGTTGGTATTTTCTCATTTTTCCAATATTTAGCAAATACAATTCTTGCTTCTGTTAACACATTTACAAATAAATATTTCAATTCTCTGTTGTATATTTCTGGTAATATTCCCAATAAAAAAATCTCAGGTTTAAAGTCTATATGCTTATGTGTGATTTTTTCCAACCAAGTGTGGATTTTAGTCCAATATCTTTTAGCTTCTGCGCGTGTCCACCACATATGGTAATCTGAACCCAGTATCTGATGACATTTCCAGCACTTTTCTGATTTATTCTTGAACATTCTTACTATTCTCATCGGGGGTGCTACCTGTAAAATATCTTATACAAGTTTTCTTTATATGCTGTTGACATTGTCATTTTATAATTTTGTGACTATAATTTTTGCCATTTCTTTAAATCAATCCCATGATCAAAATTTCCCCCCCAAGCAATCATAGATTCTTTAACTTGTTCTTCTTCTAGTTTAACCTCTAATAAGTATCCATATAGTTTCTTAATCATCTTTTCATATGTACCTGTCAGAATTTTATCCAAGTCAGTCATTTTATCATAAAAACCTTGTTTTAAGATCTTTATCATATCTAGAATGTATTTGCATATATGAAAACCAGTTCATTCTTATATCTTGTTCTTCTAGTTCTTGCATAGATTTAAGTTCACACTGTGCATTCAATATTTAACCATATCTAACTGTTTGTTCCTTTTTGTATGTTATTGAGTATGAGAATGCTTCAATAGTTGATAAGCAGACTGGAATTTTTAGATAATGTTGCCTTTTGATCTTCTCCCAGGTTAATAACAAAGCCTCACATATATAATGCTTTCTGAAATACCCGTGTTTTAGTTCCCTTGTACAATAAGAAAGCATGCCATCCGAACAACAAATCATGACCTTCTAAAGTCAATAATCTAGAGCTTCTTAGAGTTATCCATTCCTTAACCCACATCAAACTTGTTGCAATAATCTAGAGCTTCTTAGAGTTATCCATTCCTTAACCCACATCAAACTTGTTGCCTGGTAATATAATTCCCAGTTAGGTGGCCAAATCCTCCTCTTATTCTAGCATCTTGTAAGAGTTTTAATTTTATTCTCGCTTTCTTTCTCTGCCAAATATACTTCAACACTGTTTTATTTAAATCATCAAAGTAGTCTTTCCCTAATCTAATTGAAATTATCTGGAACAAATATAAAATCCTGTGTAATATATTCATCTTGATTGTTGATATTCTCCCCATTAGCGATAGTTGTAAGTTTTCCCATTTGGTCAGGTCTGTCGTGATCTGTTGGTTAAGTTTATGATAATTGTTCTCTTTAAGTGTACTACATCTTGCTGTCAAATATATCCAATACTTAACCTTGTTCATGACCTGAATCTTCAGAACTTCCGCCAATTCTTCCTTTTGTCTTGCTAGCATGTTCTTTGTCAAAATCTTCATTTTATCTTTATTTATTTTCAGACCTGCTTTTCCGCATTCCTCTATTTTTTCTATCAATTTAGGTGCAGTTTCTAATGGATCCTCTAAGATAAAGACTAGGTCATCTGCAGATGCTTGCAATTTATATTCTTCTTTTTAAATTTCCATTCCTTTTATGTCTTTATCTTCTCTAATGTTTCTATTTAAGACTTCTAATATTAACATGAACAACAGGGGGAGATAGTGGGTAACCTTGTCTTGTCCCTTTCCCTATATCAATAGAATCTATCAATTCTCCATTTATCATTATCTTTGATGTTTGTTTGTGATATATGATTTGTATGACTTGAATAAATTTCTTGCCAAAGCCCATCTGTTCCAACTGTAGCAACATAAATCACCAATTCACATTATCAAAGACTTTCTGTGCATCTAAGAATATCAATGCCATTTGTTTTTCAGGATGAGCCTCATAGTATTCTAAAGTGTCCAGAATTATTCTCATATTATCTTTAATTTGTTTCTTTGGCAGAAACCCATTTTGGTCAGGATGAATAAAGTTACTTAAGTATCTTTTGAGTCTTTCTGCCAATATTGAAGCAAATATTTTATAATCAGAATTTAGCAGGGAGATCTGTCTGTAATTCTTAATTTGATGTGGGTCAGTGTCCTCCTTTGGCACAAGTGTTATATATGCTTCTGACCAAGTTTTGGGTATCTTCATCTTTAACATGGCTTCATTCATAACTTCTAACAATGGGAGATACAACGATTCCTGTAAAGTCTTATAAAATTCCACTGATAGTCCATCTGGACCTAGAGCCTTTCCATTATTTTGTTTTTTAAGTTCTTCAACTAATTCCATCATCATTATATTACCTTCTAACATTGTTTCAGTTTCTTTAGATATCTGGGGTAGAGTCGTTTCTACAGATATTATTTAACTCTTTCCTCCTCTATCTTCTCTTTTCTTTAAAAAAGAACACCAGTTCTTTCTCCATTTTCTGTAAAAAGTCCTTTCTTTTAATATAGTATTATTTAGCGTCCATCTAGATTTTCTCCTTTGTCCTTTCCATTTAATTGTCATTGGATTGTGGTCCGCCCAAGTACTTGTTTCTATGTCAATTTCCTGTATATCACAAATCAATTCTGTTGAAATCCATATCATATTTAATCTGGACCAAGATAAGTATCTATTTGAATAGAAAGTATATTGTCTATTTTTAGGATTTCTTTGTCTCCATGCATCTTTTAAATCTATTTCATCTGTCATTTTGAAAAAGGATTTTGGAAGAGTCTTTCTATTTTGTTTGGTTTTTTTGTTTGTGTGTTTTATAGTCCAAATTCTGATCTACTATTCCATTAAAATCTCCCATCATGCAAATATTAGCATAGTCCAGTTCAATTATTTTCATATGTAATTTTCTATAAAATTCATCTTGGTTGTCATTAGGAGCATAGATTGCTATTAAAAGTATTTTCTTATTATTGTCCATAATTTCCACCATTAAAATTCTTCCATCGTTATCTGTGTAAATTTGCTCTGCTAGAATTGTATCTTTAATATATATAACCACTCCTCTTTTTTTACATCGTGTCAATTTCTCTAATTTATGAAATGTTTTCCTTCTTTTAATAGCTGAGTTAAGTCCATTTATATTAATTGAAATTATTTTTTTCTCCTCCATGCTTATACTTTATAGGAAGGATTTACTGCTCTAGTAGATCTCAGTTCTCGCTGTTCTCTAAGGTCAATGCCGCCTACCGCACCTTCTTCTTTCTTAGTCACAACTATGCACTCCTCTTGAAGGTCAATTAGTGATTTTTCTTTTCCTGTCTCCTCATCGTTCCCTCTAAACTATTCTGCATAGAATAGTTCTCCTTTATCAATTGAATCTATTCTATGTCTTTGTCCTTGCCATACAAACATAAGGCCTTCTGAAATCAGCCATCTATAATCAACTCCTTTTTTCATTAAAATTTTAGTCAAAAATTGATATTCTCTTCTTATCTCTCTCAATCTTCTTGGTACTTGTTTCAGAATCACAATTTTTTGTCCTTGTATTTCAATGTTTTATCTCTTGCTATCTGTAATATATGTGTCCTAATTGTTTTCTTAGTAAATCTTATGTGGGAGCTTGTTTTGCATTGCATATCTTGTAAAGACTCAAAACACCTCATCTATACCATCCATCATCTTCTCTTTGGTTATTTCCAAGGTGCCTATGAGAATCTCTATCATTATTTCTGCCAAGTTCTCTTCCTTTTCTTCTTCTATATTTTGAAAACTGAGAAAAAATTCTGATCTGTCGATCTCCATCCTAACATTCTACTTTTCTCTTTTTCGAGCACACTCAATCGATTATCAATATCTCCAATTTTCTTATCTCTTTGTTCATCTTTTCCTTCAATTTTTTGAATTCTATCTTCAAATTTCATCATCATTTGGTGGTTGTTCTCAACTTTTTCATCTGTTTTTTTCTGTTCACTTTTCAATATTTTCAGTTCTTAAATCAATTTTTTGAATTCCTTGCTTAATCATTTGTAAAGTCACTTCTCTGTCTTTTTCCTGTTGCAACATTGTCTGTATTGATCTTTGTCCTCCAGACGGTGAAGAAGAGGAAGTTGGTATTGAAGAGCTGGTAGCTGTTATCTTTTTGCTCATTTTCAACGAGATAATAAGCTTTATTGGCTGAGAAGTAGAAAATCTTCAGGTTCTTCTATATCTTAATCGGCTTATGTGGAGGGCAATTATAATCCAAAGAAGAAGGAAAAAAAGAAATAGAGAAAAAAAGAAAAAAGAAAAAGTCTTCAGGCTCTTGTGTGCCCTAATCTAATTGATTCCATATGTTTAAAAAAGGAAAAAGACAAAAAGGTAAAAAATTTTGACAGCTCAATCACAATAAAAGTAGAGAAAAATAGCAATTAAAATTTTAAGGTGTGATGACAAAATCAAAAATCAAAAAAAGAGAAAAAAGGAAAAAAAGAAAATTATGTGTATATATACATCCATAAAAAGAAAGGAAAAGAAAAACACACTTTCTTTAAGAAAAATAGAGAGAAGGAGCAGGAAAAAAATGCTAGGCTTTTTCTATCAAAAGCCTCCAGCCAGCTAAAAATAACTAAGTTTAAGGGAAAGTAGTGAAGTGGAAAAAGAAAAACAATAAATAGAAAAAGAAAACACTGTCACTGCCAGGGCTCTTCTGCTAAATTCCAAACAAAATTATCAGTTCTCTTTTTTCAAGGTTACAACAATCTTCTTTCTTTGCACTGCAAATTTCCCTTTCAGTCCAGCCTCTATTCACTGATAGTATCCCAGGAAAGTACCTGTATAAACAATCTTCAATGCTCATCCCACTATAAACAGGCTCAAATACTTGGAAGTGTAACAGTTCTTAACTTTTTTCTGAACATTCATGCAAGAAATGAAGAGGCGATGACTGGGAAGATAAGACCTTGCTGGTCACAGGGACATTGCAAAGTCCCTGATGACCCAAGGGAAGCACTTCCAACTGGCAAACAGGCAGCCCCCATGCTGACATAGGTGGAGACGGCTCCAGAAAGAGAAGTGAAAGTGTTTCCATCTGGTGAGGGTTTTTTTTTCTTTTCTTTTAGAAGATTGCCCTAAGAAACTCTTTTCTTGAGCTAAATTAGTCCCTTAAGCAAGAACAAAGTGGTGTATTTAATCCCTATTGGGCTGCCTTAGAAAGTTTTTTGCTCTTGCCTGGATTGAAGTGATTGCAATGTTTCCTGTCTTTCTGCTTGAGGTGAAGGGATCTTTTTTTCTCTATTTCTTTTTATTACTTTAACTTTTTTGGCTTAAATTAAAACCTTTTTCTACTTTAATAAATTTCTCCTTCTACTTGTTATAATATAATATTAAAGATACTTAAGGAAAAAGTTCTTAAAATAGTTGAATCTGTCACTTGGAAGCCCAAGTCTGAAGTCTTTTTTCTTCTGCTGTTGTAACAATGTATCCTTTGTTCACTCCTATCTGACTACACTGACTTTGCAACAGAAGGGTCTGGAACTTGTTTTTAAAACCTGATAAAGACCCAAGGTCACAAATAGTGTACTGCTGGTGCGAGTGGAAAATATTTTGTCAAGAATTGAAAAAGGAAAGAAAAAGATTAGAACCCTTCTTCTTTGAAAACCATAAAGGAATATTTGCTTAAGATTTAAAATAAAAATAGATATATTCTTCAAAATTTGTGACAGGCTAGTGGCAGAAAGTACCAAATTCCTTTCTTTGCTTTTTCTTTATATTTCTTTTTACTCTAAAAAATGGATCAATACTCAGATGAAGAAAACTTTATAATTCAAAACATTTTGGCTGGACTTCAAAACATCTCAGAAGGATTTGAGAGATTTGACAAGAAATGGGACAGACTATGGGGCATTACAAAAAAAGATGATGGGGTTGCAACCCCAGAAACTAAAGAAGCGAATGAAAATACAGAAAACAAAGATAAGAAGGGAGATGAACTTGTTAATGGAGTAAACCTGAGTGAAGATGGAAAGAAAGAAAGCTGGAAAAGTGACTTAGATAATTTGGTGCGTCACTCCAAACTTCAAGATGCAGGAGAAAAAGAAAGAGCGAAAAAGATGGAGTTAATAAGACAAATCTATTCAGAAATAAACCTGACAACCAAAGTTAAGCTTACATTAATAACAACTCAAGGGCAATAAAACTATATGAGAGATTGTTTAAGCTACAAAGTGCGAAGAGAAGTCTTAAACCCTGGAAAGGTCCTGGAAAGAGAATCTACACAACAGCTGGCGAGAGAGGAAAGACCATTTTGTTACTGGAAAGACACTGGTTAATAATGCTAGTTGATGAAAAAAAGCTAGTTAATTATTGATGATTAATAAGTAGAGATCTTAGTACTTCATAGACTGTCCTAGACTATTATTGAATGTTTATTCGTTAACACATAATTTACTATGATACTAATAGTGAAATGATAACCTTAGTTAGGATAAATAACCGGGCCATAGAAATGTTAATGTATACTTTTGTTGATTGTTAAGGAGAAATGTTAACATCTCTTAGATTGTCTTAGATGTCTAATGTTTATTTTCTTAGCACATAATTAACTAATTTGGGATTGAGGGAAAAGTCCTATAAATAAATCTTATTAATAAATTATTGTTTAAACATGGCTATAAAACAAAGGTGAGTTCCTACCAGTTCGCACCTATTCGGTAGAACCGGTTCATCAAATCTACCAAACTGGTTAGAAGAGGTTCCACCAGTGGCCCCGGAAAGCAAGCCACACCTACAGAAGAGGTTCCAAGATTTTTTGAAACCCACCACTGGTCCTTGGATATGATTATTCTACACTATCATGCTCCTATTTATAAAACTCAGTGCCTCTGTGAAAGGTAAGGATGACTACTGCGTTTGTGGTGCAATCAGAACATTGCGTGTGTTGAAGTTGTTTTAACGCAAACTAAAGATGCCTTTTAAAAAATAAGTTTACATCATATTCTTATGCATGCCAGTGCTGTGTGTGAGGTAATTTAAGGTGGTTCTGACAAGTGTCATCGGCATCTTCATATCCGGTCACATGGGCGGCAAGCCACTCCCATCCGGTCACATGGGCGGCAAGCCACTCCCATCCGGTCACATGAGCAGCAAGCCACTCCCACAAATCAGGCCACACCCACAGAGTAGGTTTGAACAATTTTTGAAACCCACCACTGCTATAAAGGTATAATATTGTGTGGGCCTGTGGAGAGGAGGGGTGAGATAAACAGTAAATAACTTTTAATCAACTACAATAATAACAAGGAAATGTTAATGGATAATATTTAATGATACATATAGGTGTGTTATGCGGGGGGGAAATGCTTAGATATCTTACTTAACTGAATTTGTTTTAGAATATGTCATAAAGGTATAATGTTATTGGAGATCTACTGAAACTGCAAATGAATGCCAGTAGGGGGTTGTGTCTTTAAATATAAATGATTCTAGATAAAAACATGTTTAAATAATGGTAACCAAATGAGAATTGTGGTACAGGGATAGTAAAATACATAATTTTTCTTTCTTGACTTAAAATGTACAATTCGATTTGAATGAAGTATATGTAAGGATTGTGGAAGAAACACACGGAATACATTTGTAACCAATTGATACGCTTTCTACAAGATGAAACGAAAGATGATTCTTTTTTATGTGTGTTTTTGTTTAACTAAAACAATAAAAAAATTCTCAAAAAAAAATGTCCTTTATAGATACTTTACCCCAAGCCAGCAAATGCAAAGAGCCTTAGATTGGGAAATGGTAGTTTATATTAAGCCTTGGTTTCTACATCCAACATTGTAATCATTTGTCAGTCCAAAAGATGTCAAAAAGAAAAACAGCAGAAAGACCCATCAGGCATGACTTTTACATACCTTAAACTACAAATAACTGTAATTATTTAAGTAACTGCGTATGTTTAATCCAAATTTGTTGCAGGATATGCACAACTGTGGAGATTTTATGCATAATTAAGAGGGCTTTTTTTTAGTGATAACCCCTATTTATAAAATTCCCACTGGAGTGATAAAATAATATAGTTTTCATTTGTTTTTAGAGGACTTGCTAATGTTGTATTTCTCATTTTTTTTAGAATACATTACACTATTATGAGTATTAGTGTCTGGTCTTAGCTCAGGCTGAAAAATGGAAATGAATGTTCTAATTACATTATTTTTCTGGTCATTATTCAAATTATTTTAATACTATTTTAAACCTTTTTTCCTCAGTCTAGCAACCCATATATGATAAATCACAACCTCTATACTTCCCCACAGGAAAGCTTTGAATTGATTTCAAATACATGGTGCCATGGAGGGGGAGAATCACATTTTAAAACTGACATAACAAATTATCAATTGGTCATTTACAAAAGAATAATTCACTCAATGTGTCTGTTACTTTAAGATTGCAAGAGGATGCCTATTTCCTCTTGGTAACAATGGTAATAGGTACACAAACGCATGTGGTATGCTAAGTCCATTTGCTCTGACTTGTAAACAGTGGAGCTAATTAAACCATTTCTAAATATCTTTTTTAAAAAGTATTGCATACATGAAAGAAAAGATAACTTACAATGTAGTCAGAAAATGAAAATACTTTAATAAGAAAATAACTCATTCAATAAATTGAAACTTGATTACATATTGGTGTGTTTCCACCACATGAAGAGAAACAAATTAATATGCAAAATGGAATACATTTCATCATATCAAACTGTAACATAAAGTATATTTCTATCAAAGTAAAACATTTTAGTCCATGTCCACTAAATGCAGAGTTCTTCGCATACCAAATTAAATTCTAAATTACCTTTATATTGTTCAATCTTTCATCTTTTATTTCTATTTCCAACCCCTAATAACTAATTTATTAATACTTGAACAAAAAGATAGCACAATGGAGAATCTCCCAAATATCGGTCATTTATACCATACCTCTCTTCCAACATATTGAGGCTGTGATCCAGCCCTTATTAAATATCCTCAGATAACCAAAACACTAGAAAGAGAATTTTTTTAATGAACAAATAATATTTAACATTCTGTAACACTAATCCCATCATTTGACTACACCACTAAACCACAATTAAGGACAACTTATGTGATCATGTTGGATGCATTTCCTCTCTTCTCCCGAAGATCTAGGAGTAAATTAGCACAACTTTCAAGTGAGCCAGTAGCAAAACTGTATCCACAGTGATAGTCACTGGCTTCAAAATGGGGAGTTAACTAGTGATCAAACTTTTACCTTAACTCTGCCCCTTTTAGGTGTGCGATAACACATTACTTAACACATTTCTACATTGCCTGTCTCACTTAAGTCACATAAAAAAGCTTTACCCATAACTCTGAAACTAGTGATTTTGGGGGACTCTGTTCACCTGTGTACAAATTAGCTCTTTACCACAATCTTTGTGAAAAATGCAAATCTTCTCAAAACTCCCCATACTCTTAAAAGGGGTAATAGTGCAAAATCAAGTCCTAAACCTTAAGTACTAATACCTGCAATAGGTTGTGGAGAAATCTATCTTGCTATTTTCCTTTGCACCATGATTCCTTTCATTTGAATCATGGTTGATATCAAAGGCAAAACTGACTGAAGGCAATTTGCTATGTTTCCACTGAGAGAAAGGATTCATTGGTGGATCTAATTCTGTAGCAACAGCAGCATCCAAATCTCTTTCTCCCCCCCCCCCCAAAAAAAATGTGGGGCAAACATTTGAGGGAGGGTGGAGTAAGGGAAAAGACAGACAATAGATTTTTTTCAGATGGGCTGCGAGTTCCCTCAGTTCTGATCCTCCAGTTTCAGTGTTCTCTTCTGAATCAGGTTCCTGCTGATGTATCTGGAGGCCGGGCATAAAATCAAAGTCATCCCACAAACCTAACACAAATGTTGTTAGCATAGAACTGGTTAATTATTAAGGCATAATCCTACTTTCAAGCATCAGTGTCAAGATAGGCACATAGGGGGTGATTGTTTTATTCAAGTTTTGGGTTCATTTTGCCAAGGCTTCTGGCATTTCTCTGAGCACTGATAAAGTTATAATTGTCCTGATATGACAATTACCATCCAATCTGGAAAAGGTTTCTCAGAAGCAAATAAGTCTCTTTTCATTTTCAAAGACTTTGGCCTCCTCTTGACTTATTGGGTTTCCGTTTAAGCTGTTGAAAATGGAAAAAGAGAAAAAATGGTTTTTAAAAACAGCTGTCTCTACAGGTGTATCAATAAGTATGTTTCCTTTTCTTTCCTTAGCTTTTTTATAGCTGTTTCCATTGCCTGTTCCTTCTGGGATATGGCTGTTCTGATTGTAGGATACGGAAAAACTTCAGAACACTAATAGAACCTTTCATACATTCCCCATGTTTTACCAATGCCAGGGGGATACTGAAACTAATGATGTTTGATCAATTTTTCAGTTTTGAGAAAAATATTAAGCTTCCTCTTATTTAGCAAGAATTTGCTTTAATTATTGTGATGTGAGCCCAATTTAACAGAAATGAAATTGGATCTCTTCTGTTTCCTTCAGATTTGTATGCAGCAAATTAATTAAGAAACATTAACTAAGGTTGAAGCTGTAAGTCACCAGCTTCCCACCAGGGAACTTGTCTCTCTCTCTATCCTTATTAACAGGGACAGCAAAACTGTAATCTTCCAGATTGCAGCCTCCTTCATAATTGGCTAAACATCTGAAGGATCATCAATTGCCTATCTTTGCATAAAACATAAAAGTGATATAGAAATATAACTATAGGCATCACATAGGTATATTTATTTTAGCTAAAGAACTGAGTCAAAGAGAATGTTTATACAACTGTCTATAGAAAACACCAAAAGGCATGTTTTTAGTTTATACCTGTGATCATCCAAGTAAGATAATCTTTGATTTATGACCACAACTGAGCCCAAAATACTTGTTGATGAAAGACAATTGTTAAGTGAGTTTTGCCCCATTTAGAACCTTTCTTGTCACAGTTAAGCAAATGACTGCAGTTATTAAGTTAGTTACACAGGTATAAAGTGAATCTGGCTTCCCATTGGTTTTGTTTGTCATCACCTGTGAGGAGTGTCCTCCGCTTTTCTTGACGAAGGAGATAAGTAGACTGATGTGCGCTATTTGATTGCTCTCAATCCCTTGATGCTCCAGTTTCGCGCTTAGATCTCCCCCTGCGAACTAGGCCAGGGCCTAAAAGGGTGGGGATGACCGGCTGTCTCCACCTGCCCAGAGAAGGGGCGTATCAGGTAAGAACCAACGCTCCATTCTCCAAAGTTGGTGGAGACAGCGGTCATGCATGGGAAGTACCAAAGCTGGCTCTATCCCTGGGTGGGAATGAGACGGGGCTAGCAGCTTGAAGAGGGGAGAAGCTGTTGAAGGGCCCGCTGTCTGAATGCCGCATCTGCCGACACGTACCTATCCACCTTATAATGGCGGATAAAGGAGGTAGGTGTAGTCCAGGTGGCTGCCTTGCAGATCTCTTCCACCGAGGCCTGCCTTGTCCATGCTGCTGATTTAGCCGCGCTGCACGTGGAATGCGCTATGATAATGGAGATGTGAGATGATGTGTCAGGTAAGCTCTTGAAATGGCAGACCAGATCCAGCGCCCAACCATAGATGGAGAAGCTTTTAGCCCCTTATTTGTGGGATGGAAAGACATGAAGGGAGCTTCAGTCCACCAGAAAACGGCCATATTGGCGATGTAGATCTTAAGAGCATGTCTTACATCTAACCTGTGCCATTTGCATTCAAGACTGTGAGAAGGATTAGGGCAGAAATTTGGAAGAGTGAGATCTAGCGATCGATGAAAGGCCGAATTTACCTTTGGAACAAAGGTGGGATCAAGGCGAAGGACCACACAGTCTGGGTGAAATACACACAAGTCAGATCGGATAGAAAGGGCTGCCAATTCTGAGACCCGCCATGCAGACGTGATTGTCACCATGTTTTTAGTGTGAGGTGATGCAATGAGGCCAACCTTAAAAGCTCAAAGGGTGGTCCAGTGAGAAAATCAAGGACCTTGGTTAGATCCCACGAGTGGAAATGGTTTATGACAGGAGGGTAGAGATTAGACACACCCTTAATGAAGTGGCAGACATGAGGGTGCCAGGAGAGGGGCTCATTTCAGTGAAGTGAGAGCACCGAAAAAAGAGCCGAAACCTGCTGCCATACGGTGTTTGGTGAGTGTCCTTTATCAAGCCTCTGTTGCAAAAACTCCAAAACCAGGGGACCCAAAGCCTCCAGGGGAGTAGCATCTCTAGAAAGGCACCAAGTAATTAAAGCCTGCCATGTTAATTCATAGATTTTGTTAGTGGCTGGGTGGCGAGAAGCCTGAATAATTTGAATTACAATTTCAGAAAAGTTAGCCGCCCTCAAGACCACCTGCTCAGCCTCCATGCGGTTAGGCTGAGTCAGGCCAGATCGGGATGATGAATGGATCCCTGATGAAGAAGGGGCATTATCAGGGGAAGATGCCATGCTGGGCCCACTGAGAGATTGACCAGATCCATGAACCATGCTCGGCGCAGCCAGTGGGGGGCAATTAGGATGAGCTCGGCTTCTTCCTCTATCATTTTCTGAATCACCCTCTGTATCAAGGTAAGGGAGGGAAGGTGTAGAGGAGACCATGAGGCCACCTGCACCTTACAGCATCCGTCCTTTCTGTGCCTGGTGTTGTGTAACAAGACAGGTACCTGGGCAGCTGCTTGCTGGATGCCGTTGCGAAGAGATCTAGCACCAGAGTCCCGTACCTGGATGACAGCTGTTTGAAGATGAGATGATTCAGACTCCACTCCGCAGGATCGATTGTTGTGCGGCTCAACCAGTCTGCTCTGGTGTTGTCAGAGCCTGAGATGTGTTCAGCGTGGAGAGAGAGAAGATTGGCTTCCGCCTAGATCCCTAGGTGAAAGGCAGACTCCATGAGAGATACCGCTCTCATCCCCCCCGGTGGTTGACATGCGCCTTGGCTGTCGTGTTGTCTGTCCGAATCAGCACGTATGTGTTGCGAAGTGAGGATTGGAAATGAAGGAGAGCCAGATGGATGGCCCTCAACTCTAGCCAATTCATACTGTGGGAAAGGTCAGAATCAGACCAGAAACCCTGAGCTGCTAGATCTTCCAGGTGAGTGCCCCAACCTGTCAAGCTCGTGTCCGTCGTAACTACGAGACGTGGAGGGACCCCTGAGAAATGGCCGGAGAGATCCACCAGTCCAGAGAGCGGATTACTTCTGGAGTCAACCAGACCTTCACTAGGGAACAGCTGCTGTTGGTTTTCTGGAATGGCAGGAGAAACCACTGAAGGCAGCGGCTGTGAAGCTGCGCCCAAGGAACAATGGAGAAGCAAGAGACCATCTTCCCCAGCAGTTGAGACAGCTGGAGAAGAAGGATCCACTGTCTCATCTGTTCCTCAATGGCCAAGTCCCTGAGGCTGATCTGGCATTCCCGAGACAGGAAGACCTTCCCCTGAGAATTGATTAGGACTCCCAAGTGTACCAGATAAGAGTGGGGACAAAGTAAGAAGGAGATAAATTTGAGATCAAGGATTGCTCTCCAGCTCCCCAAAGACTTTGGCACGATAAAGAGACGAGAGTAAAAAACCCGTCCCACCTGGCATGGAGGCACAGGTTGAATGGCCCAAATGTGGAGCAAATGATGGACAGCCTGTTCCACTAGGAGCCTCTTTTGAGGATCCCTGGAGATTGGGCACGTGACAAAGTGGTTCAGTGGGCTGGAATGCAAGTCCAAGAGAAGGCCGAATCTGATCATGGACCTGACCCACGCGTTGTTGGTCATGTGGTCCCAATGATCCATGAAGATTGACAGATGTCCCCCTATCGGGAGATCCTCCAGGCAGTCAATTCTGCCTCTTATAGGGACCGTTGGTATTGTCCCTGGAAGACTTTCTGATCTGGAATTTCTGGTTGTTTCTGCCTGATCTGTTGGAAAAAGACGGGCCCTGCCTGGGGGAGCCTAATGTTGTGGACAGGAGCTGGAGGAACCCCCGTCCTGACCACAAAAGGACTGATTCTGACCTTCCTGTTTTTTAGTGATCGGTTGCAGCACCTTCTGCTTACCCTTGGACTCCACTGGTAAAGGTTCTAATGGAGGGCCAAAGAGAAGGGAGGAAGAATAGGGAGAGGAGGCAAGCTTCCACTTGGCTCGGGCTTCTGCCTGCCACTGCCTAAGCCAAAGGAGCCGGCGGGTGGAGATGGAGATGCAATGGCCTTGGACGCAAAATGGGCCGCATCCAAGGAGGCATCTGCAGTGTATTCTATTTGTTAATGTCCCTGCGAACCCTAGAAATCCAGGCTGGAAGCCTTACTTGAAGTTATCTTAGCCCTAAGAGAGCAGAGTGACTAAAGAAATAAGCAGAGGTACCCGCCCTAACGGTCCAAGTTGAGGCCTGGTAGCCCTTGACCAGAGTTTGTTCTATCCTCTTGTCCTCAGGGCGAATAGCCTCCCCAGGCGCTGCTGAGGCTGTGTTAGGAGAAGAAAGGCCAATTATAGGTAAGGCAATAGAAGGTCCCTCTAGAGCCTTGGTGAGTTCTGGTCCCACGTTATACAGGTGCTTGTCCAAGGTATTGGGGAGGGGACCTATACCTGGTGATGCCCATTGATTCTGGACCATGTCTATGAAGAGTCTGGGCGACGGAATCACCTCCTTTTCCATAGTAGGCTGGATGAAGAGAGGGCCAGTGGTGTCAGTCTTGTCTGCCTCCATTCCCCGAGGTGCTTTGGGAGAAGGGATGCCCGCAATCTTCTTGGCCTTAAAAAGGAGAGATCGAAAGATAGCAGGTTTAAATAAACCGAGAAGGGTAGGTGGGTCGGGGGAAGGCCCGCATCTTTCGAGAGATCTGAATCTCTTGCTGGGTGTTCCTCCTCTCCGAAAACTGACTGTTGACTGGACATGCCAGGTAGCTCATGCGATGAAGAAGCCAAGAGCTCACCATCCCTGCATCTGGAACCAGAAGAAGAAGCAGACCAGTATGGAGTAGAATGGTTAGAAGACCTGTGTTTAAGTCCTGCTGCTATGCCTCATTTGATGGCCTCAGTTATAATATCAGCCATGCCAGGTAAGAACGGCAGTGTTGGGTTGGGGGAGAAATGACCTCCTGGAAGAGGGACTCCTCATCAGGAGTGATGCTCCTGCCACCCTCAGATTCATCCACACTGCTGGCCAGATCTCCTGTGCTCCTGGCTTCCTCAGGTTGGATAATGGGAAGAGATCATCCTCCGAATCAGAAGATAGGTCAGGAGGAGGACTAAGATGAACAGGCCTCTGGGCCTGAAACAGATGGGATTCCGTGTTCTTGGTCTTGGCCCTGGCCTTTTTAGGAGGAGCCTGGGTGGTACTGTCATTCTCCTGAGATGATGGATTAGTTGTGCCCCTATGACTAGATCTGGGGGTCGTGGAAGGGGGCTTAGTGGGGAAAGCCTCTTGGGCAGGGCTGCGCCTGTGGGTCCCTGATGAAGGGGACTTGGTGGTGGGAGCAGGGGCCACGGTGTTTGGAGGCACTTGTGGTTCAGAGGCAGGAGAGGAGGCCATGGCCTGTACTCACTGCTCGTTCAAGGAGGAGACAAAATAGCCACCAGAGCTTCTTCGTGCCAAAACAAAATGGCCACTGAGGCTACAGAGCCTATGGGCCAGGTGCCATGAGGTAGCTGAGACTGCAGGATCAATGAGGGCTTCGGAGGCCCTGTAGAGAGGCTGCGGAGACGAGGGTGGCAGCAGCAGTGGTCTTGCGGCGACAGGAGTGCTGAGGAGTGGCGGCCGGGTGCAGCAGTGGCACTTCCCAGCAGCGGTGGCGGCTTCTGGCGGTAAGGGAGAGCCAGAGAGAGCCAGCAGAGGTGACATCACTGAGCAGAGCCTCCAACGGCCAGTGCTAGGTAGCGCTGCATCCAGGAAGCCTCTGAAAGCCGCAGGCAAAGTCAGGAGGCAGAAGCCTCGAAGAAGCCCTGGTGATTCTTCTTAAGAAGATGGCTCTGAGAGGAGCTATCCAAGCCGATCTGCTCTCCTTTAGTAATTTAGAGATGAAATTTTTGGAGAAGAAGCCAATTAAAATTAATTAGAGTATCCAATTGTGAAGTTTAACTAGAAAGTTGAGGAGAGAGCAATTAGCACAGCCAGTTCCGATCGAACTGAGTCTAAAAAAGCGGGAGGACACTCCTCAGAGGTGATGACATCACTTTGGTAGACTCAGTTCTATTGGTTACTGATTGAGTTAACCCATGCATGACTGCTGTCTCCATCAACTTTGGAGAATGGGCACGAGCACTTTTTTCAATACTATTGTAACTTTGAATGGTCATTAAAGGAACTGTTGTAAATCAAGGACTTACCTGTATTGCTGAATGGTAACTCCTGAAAGATTTAAGCAATTGGGTCCATAATTAAGGTTTCTGGGAGTCGTAGTTTGCTCCATCAAGAGGGCAAGGGCACCCCACTCTTGCTTTCCCACTATTCAAGTTAGTGAAGTTTTCATAAGAGTCATGGAACTGAAGGCTCACTGGTGGGTGTTATTCCATATGAATGACCTTACCAGATTTCTTTGAGAGCTGTATTGTCCTGAAGAGCATCAGCTAAGCTCCTAGCTCCTCGAATTGTAATATGGTTCTGGATAAGCCTGGGGGTGAAGAGAGGAGAAAAAGACTGAAGACAAATATTTTGCACTGGACAAACTGTTATCTATCCCTACTTTGCAGCATCTGCCTGTCATGCATTTGGCCAGAGCTTGGTGCACCTGATGCAGAAAATCAACCCTCTTCTTGACAAGTGAAGCTGGTGGCCAGCCAGGAATTAATGGTTTCTGATATCCATCTGCATGGCTGGCCTGTTTGAAATCAGACAATCTTGCCATAGAAGGGAACCTCTTCAATTTAAAGCTTCTTTCAGGGTTACTGAACTTAATTGTACCATTAACTTTACGACTCCTCTGTGATCACAGAACAGCAGATGTCTGGGGGATTATACTGGCTGATTCCACAAAACTGCTTGAAAGACCATTCCCTCGCCATATTGTGCTGTCTGTAAGCCACTTCAGCAAATGCCTCCAAAGACAACTCTGGGGAGTTGTCAATCACTGCAAAGACTTCAGCCCTCCCTTTTTTTTTGTTCAATTCAAAAATGAGCAAAATTCCTTCTGTTGAAGCCACATACTTCCAAAGCAGGAGCTATATTTCATGCCAAGGATAGGTTGGACAAAAGCAAGTGAGGGGCATAACACAAACCAAAAGCAAGTGGAGCCCACCTTATCTCTATTTCTGACTCTTATTTCTCCTTCCATGATACCTCTTCCCCAGTGGTGAAATTCAATTTTTTTTTAATATCAGTTCTGTGGGCGTGTTTTGGTGGGAGTGGCAGGGGAAGGATACTGCAAAATCTCCATTCTCACCCCATTCCAGGGAAAGTTACTGCAAAATCCCCATTCCCTCCCCACTCCTGGGGAGAGGATATTGCAATATTTCCATTCCCACTCCACTGTGGGGCCAGCCAGAGGTAGTATTTCCCGGTTCTCCGAACGACTCAAAATTTCTGCTAGCAGTTCTCCAGAACCTGTCAGAACCTGCTGAATTTCATCCCTGCTCTTCCCCCTTTTTCTTCCCAATGTCGTGTCCTCTAGATGTAAACAAGGGTGAAACTTCCTGGCGTCAAGACTGATGCCTAGTGAAGTCATTTGCTATTGTCTTCTTGTCGCATGTTGTACTTTTAGTTTATTGTATCCTAACAAACCTTATAAAGCTATGCAAACAGTTGATAAAGGTTGCTGTTCAGAAAATGTAGTCTAAATATTGTACAGTACACAAGAAGAAGAAAGTCAACACCTGTGTTAACATATAATCTTAAAGACCATCAAATATTCTTTCCTATTTTGCTTCTGCTGAAGAAAGAATTTATTGTTTGGTGTTGTTTTTTTCTGTGTTTGTCATATGTTAGTTTTTCTTCATTTTCGCATTTGTAATGTGCCCTGATATCCACTGAGAAAGGGTGTATTACAAATAATAAATACAGAAATATATAACATTAAATGGATACCTCAATCAAAATAATTCAAATAACCAACTATGGATCTTCCTACAGAATTTGTAAAAGTTCTTAAAATATGGTTTACTGCCCCCAGCCATGACTAAGAATGTGTCATTCACAAACCAGTGCAACTCACCACAGATGGCCCAATCTCTTGTTAACCTTTACCATTTCAGCAAAACTCTCAGCTGCTTCATCATCCAACTCATTTTTTGTTAGCCTAGTCAAGAACACAAAAGGGTTTCAGTCATGTGAATGAATGGCAGTTAGCAGTTAAAAACATTGTCATTCTTGTTCTAGTTGCTAATTTTGATGCAGTATTATCAAAAATCCTGGCAATCCAGAATGGATTTAAAGAAAACTCTTTTCAATCCAATCTGTCTGTCTGCCAAGCACCATACAATTTCTGTTGTGCATAACTGCATTACATTATAGCCTCTGGCGGCACAACTAGATGACACAATTTCATTTTGTTCATCATTTGGTTGAGAAAGTAAGAGGTCAATCAGACTAGAGAACCAACCTACTCCCTCCTTATTCAAAATCATTTCTATGTGTCCTGAAAACTGTTTGTTTTTGTCACTGTTGTTATTATATACAACTATTTAAATCACCCAAAGAAGTTTAGGGGAATGCCATGGATAAAAATTGGAATGAAAGGGTCTGAGAACTTTTAGTAAACATCAGCAGGACCAGTTAACTTTTCCTCAATTACCCTGTAGATATATTCCAATAATGTGATGTGGCATTCCCAATATCCCCCCACTCCCAAAATTCCATAAAAGCATTACAAATACTGTATAACTGAGGGTCTTATTAGCAGTCCTAAAACATGATCCTATTTCTGTCCATAGACCAGAAAAAAGAAAGAAAACCTCTAAATACAGGAACCACTTTCAATTATTCGTGGGATGTGAATATTGAGAACATATAAGACCAATAACAAAAAAATGCACTATATTTTCACTTCACACACAATCCTCCTTGAAGTTCTAGCCAGTTGACTATCCTAATCTATAACAGGACTCCATTTTGCCTCTCATGATTCTGCTCTTGCTTTCATTTCTGATGGACCCTCAATATATTATTATTGACACATTATTCAGATGAATCAGGAACATCTATGTACCCACCTACGGTACCTAATGATTGCAGCTGCACCAAGGAAAAATATATTCTGTCTCAGTTCTATTCATTTCTTGTTTATATTGTTCAAGCCAATAGCACTGTAGCCATTGTTCCCCAGAGTTTTGCAACAGATTCTGGGCACCATTTAGGATAACTTTAAATGCCACCTGCCCCTTTTGTTAGTGCCAGGATTGGCTGTTCTACAGATAACTGTTGTTTATTGTACTGGTCACAATCAGCTATTTATTGTAAGAACTCCAACAGAATAAGAGAGGAATGGTTTGTTTTTTATTTAATTACTAGCATATCAGACTTAAGTGTTTGATACTTCTGCTCTCCAGATGAGAAGAGTATCATAAGCAGAATTAATGTGCTGACCTCATCCTTCCCAAACAGACCAGAGTATAACTACCAGTTATGTCCAACAACTCTGACTTGAAGAATTTTCAAAAGAGAGAAATTCTATTAGCAAAAGCATTGATAACACTGCTGACAATCAAAGATAAGCTGAATAAGGAAACAGAAAGAGGGCATCAAGATTATATGAGAGATCTTATAAGCAAAGAGTTGCTAAGAGAAGTCTATACAAAGCTGATCAAGATGATTAGAGGACTGACATCACAAATGGCAGAAGATATGAGACTGTTTTGCTATTGGAAAGATACAGGTTGATAGATGGAAGAATATAATTTAAAACTAGTTAAATTTAGTGAAATTTATTGGTAATAGATATAGCTTAAATAAATAACTGATAATGTTACTAATGTATACAATGTGTAGTGTTATGATGAGTATAATTGGATATGAATATTGAATGGTACCCATGTAAGGAAGATTAGCAATCCCTTTGGATTATACATAAAGGTTAATAATAATAATAATGATGATGATGATGATGATGATGATGATGATGATGATGATGATGATGATGGAATTGAAATGCCCAATGGCCAATTAATTAAATGCAAAGAAAATGAAGCCTACAAATACTTAGGCATTCTGCAGTTGGACAACATCAAGCATGGAGAAGTAAAAACTATTGTCAGGCGAGAGTACACCAACAGAGTTAGGAAAATTTTGAAATCTAAATTGAATGGTGCAAATACAATCAAGGCCATAAATACCTGGGCAATACCAGTTATAAGATACACAGCTGGTATAGTTAACTGGACACAAGCTGATTTGGACCTTTTGGACCGAAAAACCAGGAAACTAATGACAATGCACTACAGTTTACATCCACGTGGTGATACTGATAGACTATATCTGCCCCGAAAATCAGGTGGCAGAGGATTATTACAAGTGAAGCAAACAGCTGAAGAAGAAAAACATGCACTGGCTGATTATTTAAAAGAAAGTCAAGAACATCTATTAATCGAAGTAAAGAACAAAAATCTACTGAAGGCCCAACAGACGAAACAAGAATCCAGAAAAGATGTGATAAAATCAAGAATGGAGAGTTGGCAGAACAAAGCACTGCATGGCCAATTTCTGGAAAAAATAAAAGATAAAGTGGACAGTGAACAAACTTGGTTATGGTTAACAACAGGTACATTAAAGAAAGAAACAGAGTCACTAATCCTGGCTGCGCAAGAACAAGCTATCCGCACAAATGCCATCAAGGCCAAAATCGAAAAATCCTCTGATGATGCCAAATGCAGACTTTGCAAAGAAGCTGATGAAACTGTTGATCACATACTCAACTGCTGTAAAAAAATCACGCAGACTGATTATAAATTGCGGCACAATTCAGTAGCACAAATGATCCATTGGAATTTGTGCAAAAATTATAATATTAAAACAGCAACAAACTGGTGGGAACATCAGCCTGAAAAAGTCACCGAAAATCAGATGGTCAAGATCTTGTGGGATTTCCGTATACAAACCGACAAAATACTGGCGCATAATACACCAGACATCACACTGGTTGAGAAAAATAAGGTCACAATCATAGACATCGCAATACCAGGTGATAGCAGGGTCGCCGAGAAGGAACATGAAAAAATCGCAAAATACCAGGACTTAAAAATTGAAATTCAACGACTATGGCACAAACCAGCAGTGATAATTCCAGTGGTAATTGGCACACTGGGTGCTATACCAAAAGCAGTGGAATTACATTTAAAACAGTTAAAAATTGACAAAATCACCATCAGTCAAATGCAAAAAGCCGCACTGCTTGGATCTGCACGCATATTACGAAAATACGTTACGACGTCCTAGGCCCCTGGGTGGGGCCCGACTAGTAACCAATGCCAAATCCGGCGAAACAACTGGCCGCTGTGATACAATTGTATAATAATAATAATATGGACACAAGCTGATTTGGACCTTTTGGACCGAAAAACCAGGAAACTAATGACAATGCACTACAGTTTACATCCACGTGGTGATACTGATAGACTATATCTGCCCCGAAAATCAGGTGGCAGAGGATTATTACAAGTGAAGCAAACAGCTGAAGAAGAAAAACATGCACTGGCTGATTATTTAAAAGAAAGTCAAGAACATCTATTAATCGAAGTAAAGAACAAAAATCTACTGAAGGCCCAACAGACAAAACAAGAATACAGAAAAGATGTGATAAAATCAAGAATGGAGAGTTGGCAGAACAAAGCACTGCATGGTCAATTTCTGGAAAAAATAAAAGATAAAGTGGACAGTGAACAAACTTGGTTATGGTTAAAAACAGGTACATTAAAGAAAGAAACAGAGTCACTAATCCTGGCTGCGCAAGAACAAGCTATCCGCACAAATGCCATTAAGGCCAAAATCGAAAAATCCTCTGATAATGCCAAATGCAGACTTTGCAAAGAAGCTGACGAAACTGTTGATCACATACTCAGCTGCTGTAAAAAAATTGCGCAGACTGATTATAAATTGTGGCACAATTCAGTAGCACAAATGATCCATTGGAATTTGTGCAAAAATTATAATATTAAAACAGCAACAAACTGGTGGGAACATCAGCCTGAAAAAGTCACAGAAAATCAGACGGTCAAGATCTTGTGGGATTTCCGTATACAAACCGACAAAATACTGGCGCATAATACACCAGACATCACACTGGTTGAGAAAAATAAGGTCACAATCATAGACATTGCAATACCAGGTGATAGCAGGGTCGCCGAGAAGGAACATGAAAAAATCGCAAGATACCAGGACTTAAAAATCGAAATTCAATGACTATGGCACAAACCAGCAGTGGTAATTCCAGTGGTAATTGGCACACTGGGTGCTATTCCAAAAGCACTGGAATTACATTTAAAACAGTTAAAAATTGACAAAATCACCATCAGTCAAATGCAAAAAGCCGCACTGCTTGGATCTGCACGCATATTACGAAAATACGTTACGACGTCCTAGGCCCCTGGGTGGGGCCCGACTAGTAACCAATGCCAAATCCGGCGAAACAACTGGCCGCTGTGATACAATTGTATAATAATAATATAATAATGATGTTTTAGAGAATGAGAAAGTCAAGATCTTGTGGGACTTCAGAATTCAGACTGGCAGGCACTTGGCCCACAACACACCTGACATAACAATAGTTGAAAAGAAAAAAAGTATGGTTCATTGACATTGCAATACCTGAAGATGCACAGATTGAAGATAAACAGCAAGAAAAAATCACAAAGTACCAGGACTTGCAAATTGAAGTTGAGCGACTGTGGAAATAGAAATCATGTGTTCTCCCAATTGTAATTGGAGTCCTTGGAGCAATACCTAAAGGGCTACCTCGTTATTTGAAATTTGAAATTTATCAAATTTGAACATTCTGATTCTACAAAAAAACACCCTACTTGGAACAGTTTATATCCTCCAACGTTACCTTAGCAGTTCCTAGGTCCTTGGTTAGGACTCGAGCTGTTGAGCTATCAACCAGCCCCAAAGGCTGTGAATCTCACCAAAGATTAACCACATAATAAAAAAGAACCAAGTTAGATACAATTAAAGTTTTGATTATTAGGGGGGAAATGTTATGATACAGGATATAGTCAAATAAAGGAGGGATAAGAATAACAATGTGTATATAGCTATGGGTATAACATAAGGAAACTGGATGTAAACTTTAAACAGTGATTTGGAAAGGAGGATTAGAAAACTTTGCTATTAAATATTATGGATGTTTAGCTAGAATAGGACATAAGGATTTAGTGTTAGTGAAAGATTTTAGAAATAGTAATTGAAAGGCCAGGATGTGGTTATGTATTAAATTTTGGTATATTTTATGATGAAGGATGCTTAAACAATTATAGTCAAATGAAAATGGAGATATAATGATGGTGACATGTATAAATATTTGAGTTAAAATACTTAAGTTAACATGAATTATGTTTGTTGACTGTGGAAGAGATGCACGAAAGTCTTTTTGTAACCAACTGATACATTTTCTATAGCATGTAAAGAAGGATGCTGTATTTGTTTTAAATTAAAAATTAAAAAAATATTAAAACAACAATTTTCAATCCTACCACAATACTATAATCCAACACCAACTAGGATCTTCCAATATATGCAGCATCTCAAGAATGTAGTACAGTATAGTATGATATAGTAGAAGACAGTACATCAGACTGTTTTCACAACCTATCAATAAAAGTTAATGGGTCTTATATAGAAATAGGCAAGAAAACCTTATGGATCATAACTCCCTCAGTTTGCTGTTGGTCGTATTGGCTCAGGATTGATATGAGTAAAAACATCTACCAGTAGCAATCAGAAATTGTTTTCTTTCATTTCAGTTCAGTTCAGGTGCACAATTGAAATCATTTGCCATAATAAAAAGTATCAATTATTTTAAGATATTTTATACTATCTGCTTCAATGATACTTTTTGGAGAAGATGCTTCTTTCTGCCCCAAGTTCTTTGTTACTAGGAATGGATTTTTAAAGGAAAGAATCCTGTTTCCTTTATTGTCATTTTTAAAGATCCCACCAACTTTTATTTCATGCACATTTGCTTGTTTTAACAAGCCTACGTTCAGTTTCCTTATCAGCTGCCAGTGTCTTCCTCTTTTTAGTACAATGGTTTTTCTCTCTCTTTGGATTTCAGGTTTGTGTAGAAAGGTTTTTATTTCAAGATTGGGGAATACTGGCTCCACTCTTCCAATACCCATTGTTCTACTCTCTTCAAACTGGGAAACCTTAGCTTATCCCTTCCAAATGATCACATTATCAAGTAATTCTAACTGAGAGTGCCTATACCAGGTGTTACAACAGAAGGCCTGAAATCAGGAACTCCTATTTCATTGCCGCTTTGGGGGTATGGATTAAGGTGCTATCCTACAAACCAGGACACTGTAAATTCTAGACCTGTCTCAGGCATGAAAACCATCTGACAGGGTGATTTGGGACCAGTCACTCTTTCTCAACCCAACCCATCTGACTCAGTGGTTGTTGTAGGAAAAATAAGAGGAGGAAGGGATATTAGGTATGCTCACTGCCTTGAGTTGTGTGTAAAAGTAATAAAGGAATAATTTAAAAAATCTGATAAAAAATAAATGATTGTATTGAACTACTTAGAAGCCTATATAAAAAGAGGGACTTTCTGTTTCAAATATTCCATCTCAATTGTACATGGATGGGATTAACCAAGTAGTCCTGCTTCTATTCTCAAGAGACTACAATAAATTGGAGACTTTACTTTTTCCATATGAATGCCTCCAAACTCAGTCCTTTTGATAGCGGTTTTAAAACATGCTTTGGGGGTAATGAGTGGTGTCTTTTTTTCTGATAGCAACCAGTAAGCAGATGTCAGCAAACATAAAATAAAATATAAAATAATCACACTGGCAACTGGTCTTGCATCAAATAATCGGGGTACAGTTTCAGGTCACCTGCTTGAATCTGTGGAGATGGACAGAGATGATGGCAATCTGGAGCATGACCTGTTCTTTCCTAGTTTGAAATTATCAAAATGTTCAGATTAACACGTGATTAGGGCATGTTAACTCTTAATCAGTCATTCTCTTTCATATATCCCTTTCTCAAACTGCCAGTTTCACAGGTTGTTCAGAGTTAGCCTATACATCAATCTAGCTTAGTGGAATCTCTGCTTTTCCCGTTCTTTTTGGAATCAAACATGGCGGAAAGACATTTGACAATGCTGTGGTTTTTAATCTCCCTGCTGTGGTTAGGATGCTACAAAGCAGATTTCTTCCACCACTTTTGCAAAAAGATGTTCAAAACTCTGTAAAATTTATTCTCATCTTCTTCAAGTTCCTTACCAAAATATATTTACACCACTGTTGTGTTTCATCGCTTCTGCGAGACTTTTACCTCCTTCTGTAGTGATGCTGTTAAAGGCAAGGCTGTGAAGCAAACAATGGAGAAAGAGTTTTAAAAATCCAGAAAGTAGTACCACCCAAGCAGCAATAACTATTTTGATTAGGTTTTAAATCATATTTTTAATAAATTAATTAACTGTAAAATTCTGTAGATGCTTTCTTTTTTTTGTCAAATAATTTTTTTTATTTTTTTATTCTCTTACATACCATTTTAAGTATACAGTCACATAATTGTTATTCTTTTTTACATTTATCATTCTTATACATTTATTATTTCATTTAATAAGTTATAATGTACATTTTGGGTTGCCTTATTTACCATCCCTTCCTCCTTTTGTAACACCTCCTTGCTTTCCCTTTCTTTTCTCCCTCCCTCCCTTCTCTACTTCCTTCCTTCCTCCTCTCCTTCCCCTTCCTTCTTCTCTTCCCTTTCTCCTACTCCTGCTCTTCCTCTTCCCCTTCCTACCTTCTCTTCCTCTCCCTTCCATCCTCCTCTCCTTACCTCTTTCTTCTTTCCCCTATCTTCATTTCATTCTCTCCTCCTCTCTCCCTTTCTTTTTCTATTATTGTTGGTATATATTTCAAAACTCAGTTTATGTTTCCTTGGGATGATATTTCACCAACCCAAATATAATTTAGTATCATTTCTTATTCCCTTACCTTTGCTAGTCTACCCTGGTTATGTTCCCCCCCTTTATATCTCACTCTTGAATATATACCTATATATTTAATCTTTTCATTTCTGTTTTCCCGTCCCCCCCCCTTTCCATTTAATAGTGCATCATTTGGGTACTTTATCTTCTCCCTAATTTCTTTTCTAGCTTGCTTTCTCTAGCCAATCATAAAATCTTCCCCATGTCTTGAAGTACTCCGATTCCTCTTTATCCTTTATTTTCATTGTCAACCTATTCATCTCTGCACAATCTAATATCTTTTTTGTTATCTCTTTGTCTGTTGGTAGCTTATTTAATTTCCAATTTTGGGCAAATATAATTCTCACTGCTGTAGTTACATGTATAATCAAATAAATACTCTCTTTCTTGAATTTCTCTGGAATAATACCTAGTAAAAATATCTCTGGTCTAAATTCTATTTCTTGTTATAACATTTTCTTTAACCATACTCTTATTTTAGTCCAATATGTCTTTACTTTTGCACATGTTCACCACATATGATAATATGAATCTATTGCTTGTTGATATTTCCAACATTCCGTTGACTTGTCTTTAAACATCTTTGCTAGTTTTCTCAGTGACATGTGCCATCTGTAAAACTTTTTGTGTAAATTTTCTTTGTAGGGTGTTGACATGGTTAATTTATAATTCCTTTCTCATAGTTGTTGCCACTTTTCTAGTTCAATCATTTGGCCAAAGTTCTTTGCCCGTTAACATTGTATCTTTAACCACTTCTTCTTCTAACGTAGTTCTTAATAGGTAGCTTTATAGTTCCTTGATTATTCTTTCTTCCGTTCCCATAATAAGTTTCTTATCCAACTCCAAACTTCTTAAGTTAAAACCATACTCCCTTTTTCCTATCTTGATTGTATTTGCAATTGTGAAAACCAACCTATATCAATCCCTTGTTTTTCTAATTCTTGTTTTAGTTTTAGTTCCCCCCTTTCTGTTAAGATATCTTCGTATCTAATAATATTTTTCATACTACTAATATTTGGATATGCCAATGCTTCCATTGTTGAAAGCCACATTAGTATTTCTAAATAATGTTTCCCTTTAACTCTTTCCCATATTGTTACTAATCCTTTTTTTACATAATGTCTTTGAAAACAATCATGTTTCCTACTTTTATCTTACCACAAAAAAGCATTCCAACCCAATTGCAAATCATACCCTCCAATGTCAATAATCTTGTATTTCTCAATAAAAGCCATTCTTTCATCCAAGCTAATCCCGCTGCTTGATAGTATAAATATAAATCTTTATTGTGGTCGAAGACCAGGAATACACATTACTTTTTACAATATATTGAAAAGTATTGACATTAAATATATATTTTAAAAGTATTGACATTAAAAGTGGATAATAACATACATGTTCTCAAATTGTTAAGGTCACTCCCTGGTTTACCGGGGTGAAAAGCCTATAAGTATGGGAATAAATACAATGGTCCAGAAATTGTTAGAGATATGTCTAGATAATTGGTACAAGATGACAACTATACTTCTGTAACCAATTTTTTTCTTATGGACATTGCAGCAGCACAGAACTTTGCCACTGCATATGTGGTAGCTGGGTTTGTGTCCTGGAGAAGAAAGCCTACATAAAAATTGTCTGCCCTCCCTGGCAATCTCTCTAATAAAGGGAGAATATATGCAGACCTACAAACTCTATATAGCTCACAATGTAATAGAGCATGTGAGATATCTTCAACTTCTCCTTTACCACATATACAAACCCGTTTGCTATTGATGTTCTCTTATACCTGCCCTGGAGGAGTGCTGAAGGAAGAATATTAAATCTGGCTCTCAGGAAAGCTATTCTTTGTTTTGGGAAGATCAGGTCATTTAGCTACCTTGCCGATTCCCACACTCCCTGTTTGATACTGTCCCTACTGTGGAGAGGCAACCTATTTAGATCTTCTTGGAACTCTATGTCCTTCATTCTATTGATGACTACTTGCTTTGCTTGGTCAAAGCCTAGAGACATTAAGAATACCGGTGAGAGCCCATAAGAGCCCAGGTTGTACTCAATTGCCTGTTTCCAGGGGGAGGGGAAGTTATCAGTCAACACTAGTGGGGACAGTCCCTCTGGAAAGAAATACATTTTAAACCAATGAATGATCATCATCTTCCAGGCTCTTATCTGAATTTGAGGCATGCCTGTCTCAATTCTTAACTGGGCATTTGGAGTTCCTTTGGGTGAAGCTAAGATGGCTTGCAGGAATTTGGTTTGTATGGTTTCTAGCAAGTCTTTCTTTGCAAGGATTCCTGTTTGTGCCCCATATAGAATTTGCGCCAATGTTTTGGTCTCAAAAAGTTTCAAGGCAGCAGGTACTAACTGCCCTTTGCCTGTGTAAAAGAAGTGTTTAATTGCATTTGAGGACCTATTGGCTGTTTGCAATATATGATCCAAGTGTGCCTTCCATGTCCCTTGCGAGTGGAAAAACACCCCAAGGTATCTAAATGTTCTAAACTGTTCCAAACTATGTCCTTCTATTTTCCAGGAGTATTGGCTAGGTCTTTTAACAAAAACTAACATTTTTGATTTATCGAAGTTAAGGACCAGCTTGTTTTGCCTGCAATAGCCAAGTGTTGCCCTAATTGCTCTCTTCAGTCCTACAGGGGTTTGTGAAATGATAGCGGCATCATCAGCATATAAGAGAATTGGAATTTTGTGTTGTGCTAGGTTAGGAGGATGGAGATCAGGTTCTGTAAGAGATTGATCAGGGGATTGATATAGAAGTTAAAGAGGGAGGGAAACAGGATGCAACCCTGCCGTACCCCTTTTTGTACCCTTACTGGGCCAATTAAACTCCCTTGGGGATTGCACCTCACTTTCAAGGTGGAATTGGCATACAGTTTTTGTATGAGGAAGAGGAGGTGTTTATCGATAGGTGTGCATTTTAATTTCTCCCAGAGGGTGATCCTGGATATTGAATCAAAGGCCTGCTTAAAATCAAGGAAGGCCACAAAAAGAGAAGATTTATTTTATACGTATATTTTTGTACTAAAGATTTTGTACTAAAACTGGCTTGTTCATCTTTGATTATCTCCTCTGAAATTAGCCAATCCTGAAGTTTATAGTTTAGGTGTTTGGCATACAGTTTACTAATAACACTCAGAAGACTAATGGATCTATAATTGCCTGGGTCATTTCTATTACCTTTTAAATAAATTGGTATGATAATTACTACTCCCCAATCTCTTGGTATATGGCCTGTTTTATCTATAAATGTAAACAGAGATGCTAACTGGCGTTCTTTTTGATTATTTCTGGCAGGACATTATCAGCACCGGGTACCTTATTAGCCTTTAGGCTCCAATTAACCGGGATATCTCTTCTGGTGTAGCATGGGGGCAGTAAGGAGTTTGGTCCAAACTACTTTGGCTCTCCTTGGTTACATAGTTAGGGTCTGTATAAAGCTCCCTAAAATATTCTCCCTGGGCATGAATCAGTACCTAATTAGTTGAAAGTAGGGGAGGTTTCCCCAATCCTCTGGTGATGTACCAAAAAAGGGATGCATTTTTTGTCCTGACTGACTTAATTAGCCTATGCCAAGACTCCTTCAGAGCCGCACTTTTCTTTTAGAAGGGTCTTATATTGTGCTTTCAACTGCTTTAAGTAGTGAGTGTGATCCACAAAAGGGGAATTTTTACATTTCCTGTACTCCATATTATATATCCTTTTTAATTGCACGCAATCTCTATTGAACCATTTTTTATTCTTTGAGACTGGCCTTTTGGAGTGAACTAGTGTTCTGTTAGTGAGAACTGATTTCAAATTTAAAATTAGTTTCAAACCTATCTAAGTAAGATCCTCCAAACTTATTCCTTAGTAGAGATGTATGTAGCTCTAAGGTTTCTGGAACTAACATCCATTTAGTAACTTCCTTAGCATTTTTATCATTCCATTTAATTTTTATCTGGGTATTTTGACTCTCTAATCTGGGTAGGTAGGCTGTGCCTGCCCTTAGAGATTTCTGGTGTAATGTGAGAGTAAGGATTATTGCATCATGATAGCTTTCCAGTTGTGAGTCTACCTCCATCTTCTGTAAGAACTTCAGGTCATATGATATTATCCAGTAATCAACTGTGGATTTTCTTCCTGCTCCCCAATAAGTATATCTGCTGGGTAGTTGCCCCATGTGGACCCATTAAGGATACAAAGATCCAAATGTACAGTCATCTATCTTACACACAAACCTGCCCGATTTGCTTTAGGGTCTTTAAATAGTCTGGAATGCAGGGGTTCTCCTGTTACATTATCATAGTGGATCTTAAATTGATTAAATAATGCTTGATCATTTGGTCCCATTCTAGTGTTTAAGTCCCCCCACCTATAATTATTGCTGCTTTGGGGTAATTGTCACAGCAACCAAGAATAAAATCTTCTATGCTGTCCCAAATCTTGTTGATCACATTATTCTTATTAAGTGGAGGAATATATAGTAGATATTAAAAAGCAAAATCTCCACCTTACTCTTTAAATAAGAGTAAGGTAGTCACAACCCATGGCTTGAAAGGTGGCAATCATACACATTTAAATTGCAAGGATGTATTAACTAATGTCACAATACCCCCTTTAGCTCTCCCCGCCACCTTGCTTGAGACAGCCAGGATTGAGTTAACCCAATAACCATCTAACTGTATCTCTGCGAAGGCCCAGGTTTCATGTAAGAAGAGGCTGTCAAATTCTGATATATAGTCAAAAAAGAGTTGGTCTTTTGATGGAACAGACTAACCGGTTATAAGGGAAAGAGGGTCATCTTTTGCAGCTATCAGGAAACTTGATTTATACAAAGAGAAGTTGTCTAGTTGTTGCCACAGTTGTTTTGCTGTTTTCACTGGAGGGAGAGATCCCAGGCTGGAGGCATGGTGTTTCTTTCTTTTCCCCCATGCCTTTTTAATCCTCAGCAGCAACAAAAACTTTTGTCTGTGTTATGGTCTATTATGGTCAGTGTTATTTCCACTGAAAAATGTTAATTAAATAAAAAAACGATCCAATGGGCATACTAAAAATTGATAAAATAAAGTAAAACCAGGAGGCACCAACTGCAAACACGCTCTGGCTGCACCAGTTGCAGCTCTGCCCCCTGTAATTCTTTTTTCTAGTGCCTTCTTAATTTTTTCTGGGATTTTGGTTATTCTAGTTTTCTCTAAATATTGTTTTATTTTCCCTTGTAGAACCTTCTCATGTTGATACATTGACTTATCAGCCTTTTTTCTCTTTCCTTTTTCATTTTGTAAGCCAGCCAACGTCCTGGTTTATTTGCATTTTCAAAAAAGTTTTGCTTTGCCAATTTTATTTTATTTGCCAAGTGCTCATTTTCTACCAGGTTTGATTTATGTTTTTGTAGTTCCATCATATTTTTTACTTTATTTTGTGGGTTTTTCTGCAGCTCCATCTCCAAACTTTTCTACTCTGATTCCAACTTCTTTTGAATTTGTCTGTTCTGTCTATTCTTTTTCCCTAAATATGTCATTGCAAGACCTCTGATATATGCTTTACCAGTGTCCTATACGTTCTGTAATGATGTGTCTTCCTTTCTATTTTCCTGGAAGAAATATGTCAATTGTTTTTCCATATATTGCTGGAAACTTTTTTCTTTTAATATTCTTGAATTTAAAGTCCATATCCCCTTTTTCCTCTGTCCCTTCCAAGTCATTGTTATTGGATTATGATCTGCCCATGTGCTTATATCTATGTCTATCTTAATTGTTTTGAGTGTTAGCTCTGTTGACATCCACATCATATCAATTCTTGACCACGACAAATGTCTGTTTGAGTAGAATGTATATTGTCTTTCTTTCGGGTGTCTTATTTTCCAAACATCTTGCAAATTTAATTCTTCCACCATTGTGAAAAATGTTTTGGGTGGGATTTTTCTTGGCTTCTTGTTCATCTTTGTAGATTTATAATCTATTCCATTATTTACAATTGCATTAAAGTCTCTTAATATACATATATCTTCATAGTCATATTCTATTATCTTCTTGTGTAGTTTTCCAAAGAATTCTGCTTGTTTATCATTTGGGGCGTATATTGTCACTAATAATATCTTTCTCATGTTCATTGTTATTTCCACCATCAGTGTTCTATCTTCCCCGTCTTCAAAAATTTTATTTGATTGTATTGTCTTTCTAACATATAATGCTATTCCCTTTTTGCTTTGGTCAGCCAAAGTCATATATAAATTACCTAGTTTTGCCTGTTCCAAAAATTTTACGTGTTGCTTTCTAATATGTACTTCCTGTAAGCATATAATGTCCAATTTCAATTTCTCTAATTTGTTGAATGTTCTTATTTTTGTTGCCGAGTTTAATCCGTTTATATTAATGGAGAGCTTTAGTTGATCTAGTCATTCTTAGCTCCCTCTGCTCCTTTGTCTCTTTGGCCATTGCTCCTTCTCTTGGCGCTTTCTCTTCCTGTTCTTTCCCCAGCTCCCTTTGATCTTTCCCCTTAACTTCCTGGTGTTTAGCTCCTCCCTCTTCTCTTACCAGCATTCCCTCCTGTGCTGCTATATGTTGTTCAGAAAATAATTCTGCTTTTTCTATTGTATCTAGGCTGTATCTTTTTCGTGCCAGATTAATCGTAATCCTGGAGTCGCTCACACCAGCCCAAGCAGCAGACTCCAATAAACTGACCCCTGTTCTTGGGCTCCATCTTCAGGTTCTTGCTACATTAATCCATTCGCTTTATAGTGGCCACGTCAAGTAAAAAAAGGGAAAAAAATAGGAAACAAGGAGAAAAAAATAAACACATAAAAGAATATTGATCAAAAAGCACTCATCCACCCAAGGAGAGAAAAAAAACATGAGAAAAAAACCCACAAAATTAATTCCACAATGGTAATCCACACCTCATTGCAAGAGGTTAAAAAAAGGAGATTAAAAAAAGGAGAAAGATAAAAATTGAGTAGATAGAAAATGACCCAAAGTAATCAAATGAAAAAAGGAACCTTTAGTATGAGTTGTCTGGGTTATCCAAGTTTCTCCCCTCCGCCCTGATAGGAAAAAGGGGGAAAGATACACTATCAGGAAGACATTATCAGAAGCCCATTATAATGTAGCCAGGGAAGGCAAGGCAACAGCTGGTCTTATTTCTTTCTTCTAAAGGACTTTTATCAGTTTGTTGTTATCCACAATGGTTCAAGGTCAATTCTTCTACCGGGCACCATTTACTACTAGACAGCAATGCAGACAATTAATTCAACATATTTTCTTTTAAGTTCCTGACTTTGAAAGCAAATCTCAATGATTCTCGAAAGTTACCAAGAAAATCAAAGGCATAGAATGAAAGTTAAACACCGAGCTTCTGATTTGCTTTCTAACATCTTTAAGCAGTTCTCAAGATCTATCACTTCCTTTCTTCTATCTATCATCTCCTTCTGTTCGTGCTGGCCCGAGGGAGGGAGAACTTTGTAATGTACGCTACCTCCCCTTCTTCTGCCACTCTTTAAAAAGCTTTAACCACAGGTTAAAAAGTTAATTTACAGGAATGTTGCATTTTCAAGCACTCTTATAATCTCACACAGATGTTCATCACGTAGATTCCCGTGCTGTCTGGCCTTCCAACTGTGGTAGCTCATGTTGGCTACCTTTCCTGCTTTAGGTCCAAAGGCAAATGCAAGTAGGTGTGATTGCGGGTTCCCCAATCACACCTACTTGCCCCCCCTCTTCACTGTCCCCCCAGGACAACTATGGTAGGGTTAAAAATAACCCCTCACCTGATACAGCAGGAATCTGATAGTTCTTCAGAGAGCCCTCCAGAGAACATGCCCTGTTGCTGGGATTCAGGCCACACCCACCCTGCAGATGCTTTCTTAGGCAGTTACGAGTATCTTAATACAGAAGAAACTGGAAAGATTTCCTGAGTTCTATCTATACTGCAAATAGATCCTGATGATGATTAATTAGCTTTTGGCAGAGCAAACAATTAGCTGTAGACAACTAATTAAATAAAGTCTGCCATATTTTCACAATATTTTGAACATAGCATTTCAAGTTGCATTAATGAAAAAATGCATGACTGCAAGGCAAGCATGGGAGCAAAGTGAAAGGGCAAGCTATTTGGAAAATATGAAAAGGAATGCAGATCCCAAGTCCTCAACCTGTGTCCCCTGAACTCTCCAGGAACTATAATCATATATTCATTTCTATGCATTTGATACAAGTTCAAAGAGAGGTCAGTGGCCCTGCTGTCTTCAAGGGCTGCAATAACAAATTCAGGGAAAACATTTATTTTTCTCCCAAGTTTGGAGCAGTGTTTCTTTATGAAAGCTGGCTAGGAAATTCTGAGAGTTGAAGTTCACACAACTTCAAGAAAAACACTAATTTAGAATATTTAAGATTAGGTTTCAGTTAGACACAGGGCCAAAGGTCCGATATAGATATCACAAGACTGTTACTCTTAAGGCAAGCAAACAAATCTAATTAGATTTTTCTTTAAAACAAAACAAAACAATTGGGAAGATGAGGTCAAAACTGCTTACTGGTATCGTTCTGCAGCTGACTGAGAAACCAAAAGACATGGAAGTTCTTAGACTAGAAGTTCCATTGTCACTGAGAGCAGCTACTAGACTTGGGAAATTCATTAACCAATTTTCCATGTCATACTTTTAATTGCCACTATAAACCATCTTAGGGCTTTGGAAAAATAAAAACCACTCAAAGTCTTTTAATAGCTGTGAAAAAAGAGACTAAAAATAAACAAACTACATTAATTATGAAGCAAATAAAGAACAGTCTACTAATGTTTACTAATTGAACATTTACCCCAAATCACATCTGTTTTCCTCCTGGAAACCAAGCACAAAAGTTTTAAGGGCGGGCAGGTGATGGAATTCCCAAGTTTAAAAATCATCAAGGTTCTGGAAACAATTGAGGGTAGCCTTCCTTTTAGAACATTTTCTTTCCTTCCATATTTCTTTGTATGCTATTTCCTCATAGGGCTGTAGGTGATTTACACTACATAGAGAGTTTTTTAAAATATTCATAAAATTGAAATAGAACAATTCACTAAAAACAGAGGCATTTGCTATTACTAACACAATAAAATGCTACTATTATTGGGCTGTATAGGGAGCACAGATTTTACCACAAGACCATTCTCAAGGAAATAAAGGAATAAGTTAAAGAATGGACGTTTCTTCAAGTCATGTCAAAGAACTTTTGCCTAAAATTTATCTTTTTCTTTTAAAGAATAGAGGGTGAAAGTAAGTACCGATAGGGAATGAAGGTCTGTTGTTCAAAAGAAAACATCTCGCTTGGTAGAAATAAACCCTGGGATCCCCATACTCTGGTAGCGAGTGATTGAAAATAAGATAATTTAATATCTCTTCTTCAGCATTAATAATATGATTCATTTCTTTGTAATAATAGCAAATCTTTGATTGTGATATGAATAAAAACATATGGAAGATCATTGATTTTTCTTTTTTCATATACATGAACCAAGTAAAGCATGGTTGTCTGACCTTTTGGCTTACCTGGGCTGCACTGAGTGAAAAGGAATTGTCTTAGGTCGCATATAATATATATAATATAGTTAATCTATATAAATAACAAACTTCCTTTCTTTTTTTAATATTTGTATTATCTTGCGGAGCCACATAATTAACTATCCAGGGAGGCATGTGGACATGCATGAAGTAGAGAAAGAATAAGGAAGAAAGAAGTCAATAGGAGTTCTTTCTTCAACACAGCCCATTGGCTGAATATTTTTTTGTGGAACCTAGGAAAAAAAATGTTTTCTGCTTATATAAGGAGAGCATGACTCTTCCTAAAGCTATCTAGTGAGTGACACGACTAAATAGATTTTCAAGATCTAGATTCAGTTGTTCTACTGTCAAGCTATTTTACGCACTACCTAGGAATTTTGAAAGTTGTAGTTTCAATACAGCTATAGATGACAGGATTGCAGAAGGTCATGAAGAAGCAGGCCTGCACCAATTACTGGGATTTATTCTTAGTAAGGAATGGAAGCAATGGTAGTTTAGGATATTCTATTGGAGTGACACATTGGGTGTGTCCTGGGACAATCAGATCTGGGCTGCAAAAATCTGGATAACAATGATGACAGCAAATATGGTATCTATGCTGTCATCTTATCTTAGTCAATAAGTATTGAAATTGGATATCATAATCTGTTGCCCTACCCAACTCTGATATCCTAGAAAAATGCATAGGTTCCTCTGGGGGATGTTCCCTGGCCTTCAATAAGAACAATTTTATGTTTATATTTTTCCATATGAAATCCCTCCTGCCTTGAGTGCATTTCTACCACTGAGCTTTTAAAAAAAAAAATGCACAACTACTGCCATTTATCCAAAAGAAATCCAGTAAAGCTCGCCATCTTGTGGAGGAATTAGAAATGTCTATAATTCTTATTTAAACCAGCAGATGTTTGAAAGATGAAAAAAAGTAATGGACATCCCCACCACCTCTTTTTCTTTTAAAAAAAGAAATCTCTTAAAAGTCTCCGTGTTAAATTTTGAACGGATGCCAACACCTATTTTATTTTTAGATTTTTGTATAGTCAAATATAAACTACCAGTATCATTTTCTTTCACACCACATTTTAAAACATCACTTAAATTTGATGTTTTAAATGATTGATGCTCTATTTTATCCTTTAAAATCCATTGCCAAATGTTTATCAGCTCCTCTAGTTCTTTTTCAAAAAAGGTCGTCTTTTGAACTGATTGCTCTTTACTTACAATAGGATGGTCGATCTACTGGGGTCTCAGAGCTGTACTTATACGTGAAGAGGAGGATCAGAGAGTATGATTATATAATCCATGTTTGGGGCTATCATATCTAGGGTTGCAAAAATCTAAATTACTTAATGGCAGAAAAGAGATATTCTATCTAGCCAAGCTTTGAATTTTTCCCAATGCTATAACTGCGTTAGTATAAGGCCCTGGCAAAGGTATTGTTGGGAATTTAAAAAAAATGGCATTGTGATGCTCTGGATGATAGGATGAAGGAGAAAAGAGAGGTAACGTTGAAAGTGACACCAGAATATTGAGGTTCTGCACAAAGGGTTAATGCTGGTTCTGCAAAGCTCATTGAACAATTCTAAATCTAGAGGGCCTTTTGAGTGGCATGCATACTCATAAAGATTTTACCTGATATTGGTTAAGGTGGGGTGATTTTTCAGTGCCTCTGCAAAAGCCTTTGCTCCTTCATCCCCAATCTTGTTACCCCACATTCTGCCAAAGACAAAAAGACCAGGTACATTAAAGAATATTACCATCATGGTTTTTTTAGAAATATTTTTTAACCCTACCTTTATTATTTTTATAAATAACTCAACCCAGCAAGCATACTTAATACTTCTTTCTATTCTTATTTTTCCCCCACAATAGCAAGTCTTTGAGGCAAATTAAGCTGAGGCAAAGTTACCCAGCTTGCTTTCATGCATAAGGCAGGACTAGAACTCATATCTCCTAATTTTTAGCTTAGTACATTACAATAAGCCGTCAGAATCACACTATCCCTAAGGTTCTTTTTTTTAAAACAAAAGGCAACTGGACTTTCTGCTCTGGTTCTGAAGCTCTGGCTTCAGAAAGCGCTTTGGGACAACCAGGTCCTGGATGACTGAGAATCTCCACAGACATAATCACACTAGTTGAGAATTCAGGAAGTTGAAGTCCTCATGCATGGAAAGTGCTTAGGATGGCAATAGTAGGTTCAGACTTAGCATTATATGTGAATTAGGTCAATTGTGCCTTTTTCAATAATCTATAGATAAGATATATGTAGGTAGCCCTTGACTTACAACCATTTATTTAATAACTGTGTGAATTCATGGCAATCTCTGAAAAAGTCAGTTACAACTTAAATTTGAACTTAAGTCTGTCATCTCATCCTTGCAGTCATATGATCATAATTTGGATACTTAGCAAATTGGTTTACAATCTGTTGCAATATCCTGTGATCATGATTTGTAATGTTTTTTGCTGGTTTCCGACAAAAACCATTGCTTAACTGGATTTGCACTAGCAACTGCATGACTTGAATTATAACCACATGATTCTTATGACTGTTACAAAAATGCAGTAAAATCAGTTCCAGTCAAAGATGACTCGCTTTATGTGGCAGTGGCTTATAATGGAAATTCTGGACTCAAAATGTGGCCATAAATCAAGGCATTCCCATGCATGTGGTTTAACATTATGAATAAAAAAATCTATACTCTTTCATTTGGAAAACAAATTTGCAAGTAGATAAAAAGCTGGGATTAGAAATGAGGTTTAATAAAGCTAGACTACTTAGCAACATAAATGTTAAAATGAAGTTACAGATTGTCTTTGTTTAACAATGACTTGTTCAGCGATGGGTCAAACTTACGATGGTGCTGAATGACCAGACCTCATACATGGTGATCATGACTTTGGGTTATTGCAGTGTCCACAGTCATGATCACTACTTGTGAGTTTCCCTGCCAGTTTCTTGCAAACAAACTCAATGGGGAAGTCAGCTGGAAATAGGAAGTCATGGACATGTGAGGTCCTCATTTAGTGACCCATGTGGCCCTTGCTTAAAAACCACAATTGGACTCCTGGAAGTGTTGTCACTAGGCAGGAAGCTCACATAGTTTTTTGGCTTATGACCATATCACTTAATGACAGTTTCTGGTTCCCATTAGCCTCATTAAATGAAAACTACATGTACTGATTTCTGTCCAAAACATTTTTTTAAAAATGCCATACTTACCCAATTTCATACATAGTTTTACTTTTCTTGATGGCATAAGCAAGACTTTTCCCTCCCTCGCTTGTTATCTTGTTTGCTCCTATCCTGCAAAGAAATTATTTTTCTCAAAATCAAATCAACAAACATTTTTATTTCAATGCTGTTTTAGATATCTAACATTGTTTTGGAAAAAAACTGGTCTTTTCACCATGGCTCAGTTAGCCTTATGTCCCATTCCTACTTCTTCTTGTGCCATATCTGTCATGCCTGGATCTCATTTTGCCTTCAATTTTTCCCTGGAAGATTAAGTGAAGTATGCCATATTTCTCTGGGTGTTGCATTGCTTGTCCAAAATATTCTAACTTTCGCTTTTTAATGACTTTGATTATTTCCCTTTGCTTTTCCCATTCCTACATCAGCATATAATTTGATAATCTCAGTTCCAATCAGTGGTGGGTTCGTCTGTATCGGTAGTAGCTGGGAGAAATGGCCACCGTACCGATACGGTGGCTCATTTGGCCCACCCGCATTCCATGGCCGTTTAATAACATGATCAGCCCATTGCGCATGTGTGTGCAGCGTTCAGTGCCTGCGCAACCTCCACCAGCCAGCTGTGTGCCACAGGGTGGTGGTGTGTGCAGGTGTGTACAGGCGCACACAGCACACATGCCCATCTAGGATGCCCAGCTCCATGTGCAGCATACCGGCTGCGCCGGGGTCCGAAACCCATCACTGGTTCCAATCCTTATCCTGCGTTTATTACCTGTGTTCTGGCTTGCTGCTCCGTGGTGGTGTTCTGCTTTCAGATATGTAGAGGTTTAAAGCCATCTGACTTTGTTGCCCTCTTCTTTCTAACTGACATAAGCTTGCAAATACTTGTCAATTATATCTCTGCTGTGACTGGCAGATGGAGAAGACATGCCTAAACCAGTTTAGGCTGTTTTTACTACTTTACAGTTATAATTAATCAGTTTCACATTTGCCACACTCTAAGTCACAGGTGTCAAACTTGCCGCATCATGTTATTGTCATGTGACATTTTTCCTCTTTGCAGAGCTGGGGTGGATGTGGCCTTTGTGTGTGCATCCAGCCTGTGGGTCACCAGTTTGACACTCCTGCTTTAAGTAATAGCTAATTTTTAAAAAGTGGAAACTTCCAACATTCTTTAGAGAAGAAGCCAACAAACTAGTCTGCTATGATATCATTCAACCAAGATTTAGCACTGCATCTAAACAAAACTACTTGCCTTTTACTAGTACAATATGCTTTTATTTCATACTATGTACTCTTTCTGCTCTTTTATGAATTTTTAAAAGTACCGTATTTTTCAGAGGATAAGATGCACTCTCCACCCCCCTAAAAGAGGCTGAAAATTAGGGGTCTTATACGCTGAATGTAGCTTTTTGCAAGCTTTTTTTTAACCCCTAATGAGGTGCTAATGAGTGAAACGTTAGCACCTCATTACGGCTGAAAAAAGCTTTGAATATTTTTACTGCAGCATACTCACATCTTTGTATAACGATACATCTAAGTGAGGCTTGGAAGAGTAAAGACAAACAAAATGGAGTCTGTGCTTCAAAAACAATTTCTCAAGGAATGGAAAATCTACTTCTCTCCAATGCCACACATTCTTTTGCAAATTGTGGCTATCTTCTTTGAATTTTCTCATTTAAGTATGGCCTTTAACTTTTCTGTGGAGCAGATAAT